>NC_056747.1:31702579-31880079 GCF_019279795.1 Protopterus annectens
GGAAAATCAAATGAAGACAATAATTGATAAAAGGCAATTCCTTTATTCGACTGTTAGATGATAAAATCAAGGGTTAACAAAGTGAGAAACAGCAATATAAGACAAGCGCCGCTTGGGTAATACAAGCTTTATCAAGTCAAAACAGTTTCTTCAAAAGAAGCTACTGTTTAAATAAGAATCTTAGTTGATCACATGCTTAATTGCAGCTGGGTCTCATTAAAGAAATCAATTAGAAGTGTCATGAGCAAATAAATAAACAACTCAATCAAGTGTACATAAAAAATGTTTGAAATCCACACTGCTTGTAACATGATGCATAACTAATGTACCGTGTTGGTACCATTATAAAATTACATACATGAATTGTTCAATGAAAAGAAAAGCAGTGTTAAAAATGTAAGTGAAAGTAGGAATGAAAATAAAAATAGAAATAAAAATGGGGATTATATACAAACCAAATGGATTTAAATCAGCAATATAGAGTAGGCTAAAAATGTGTATATTACATTCTTGTTAATCATATAAGAATGATATCATAATACAAGTAAATGGCACGCAATTGATGGGTTGTGAGATGTATATAAAATGTGTGTAAAGTGGGGTATAAGGTGGTAATGTTGTAGAAAAACATGTTACAGCCTGGCTCTTCTGAGCTATATACAGTCTTCCCCCAAAAGTACAGCATAGTGTGTAAACAGTGCTAAAAGCATGCAGTAATAGGTTCATACTAGGCTATCTGCCCTAGGGCATTTATAAGCCTAGCCAGAATGTGTTTGGCTTTCACCACCCATTTTAAATTTATTTTGCTATGCCCTTTTTGGAGGTTAGTATACTGTGCCTCTGTCTAACAGTGACACAGAAGTGATACCCGGGGTAAACCTACGATCTCCCATCAACTCATCAAGATTCCTCTTGAAGAGAGTCAATGAGGGACTCTGCCTAACCTGGACTGGGATTTTATTCCAGAGTGAAGGGAGCCTCTGGGTTATGAATCTGTCCCTCCAGCATGTCCTATTTATTTCAGTGCTGAGGTTCAAGTCTCTCGAGCGCGTAGCTCGATAGGATTTGAATTTTCTGAGGTGCAGCATATCCATTAATTCCGGGTTGGACATGGCTTTATACGTCGGGCACAGATCGCCTCTGAGCAGGCGGTATGCCACTGAGTAGCTGGGGTTTCTTTAACCGGGCAGCATATGACATCTGTTTGAACCCTTTGATCCTCTTGTATAGGTACTTTTGGGGTCTTTCCAGTTGCTGCAGGTGTCTGGTAAGGTACATCCCAAAAGGGGCATTGTACTCAATTATGGGCCTGATGAGGGATGAGTAAAGAGGCACAATGACCTCCCCTGATCTAAATGTGAATCCCTTCATGATTAGGTGGGCTATATAAAATGTTTTTCTAACCACTTTGGCCACATGGTTGTCAAATGAGAGATTGCTATCAACTTGGGTCCCCAGGTCCCTAGTTACTTCTTCTGTACTTAATGGATTACCACCTATGTGGTAATTTGTGGGCACTTTGTTTTTGCCAAAGGGGATGGCTATACACCTTTTGGCATTTAGCTTGAGGCCATGGCTCTGGCACAAGTTGTCGGTTTCTATGAGGCCCTTTTGGAGGTTGCTTGTGTCGGCTGGAGAGTCGATTATGGCGCCCAGTTTGCAGTCATCTGCGATCTTGGTCAGCCACAGTCCTTCCGTGTTGGCCTGTACCTCCGAGAAATATATACCGAACAAGAGAGGTCCCAGGACTGAGCCTTGTGGGCACCACTTGTAACTGGTTTAGAGTCTGACATGGCTCCAGCAATTTAACCATGTGGGTTCTGTCCTTGAGCCAGTTTGCAATCCATCTAGTGACATAGGGGTTTATATTTAAGCTGGTGAGCTTATCTATAATGCCCGAGTGGGGTATTGTATTGAAGGCTTTTGCGAGGTCCAGGTAGGCTGTGTGTACCACCTTCCCCTCGTCAATGGCCTTGGTGACTGTTTCAAAGAAATCAACCAGGTTTAAGAGGCAGGATCTGCCCTTAACAAAGCTGAACTGGGTAGGATCCAGTGTCTGTAGGTCCTCAATATCTTTATTTATGAGGTCCATGATGATCCTTTCCATAGCTTTGCAGACCAAGCTAGTCAGGCTTATGGGGCGATAGTTTCCAGGATCCGTTGAGGCACCACCTTTATGGAGAGGGACCACTGTTGCTGTACGCCACTCTTTGGGCAGATATCCTGTAGTAAAGCTGAGATTGAACAGTAGTTTTATGTTTGGGTTTAGCTCTTCTTGGAGTTCATGTAGGATGCAGCCCAGGACACCATCTGGTCCCATTGATGCTGTGTTTTTTGCTTTGGAGAGGTCGGCTCTTACCTGAGCATCTGAGATGTCAGGGGGGCCAGCACTCTGCTGGGATAGATATTTGCCCTTTTGGTGGGGAGGGGGGGAGAAGTTTGCGCTGAACCTGTCAGCTACGATGTTGGCAATGTCTATGGGTTCGATGTATTATTTGTCATTTTGGACTAATTCTGAGCATATCTAGGAATTACCACCCAGGTTCCTAACATAACTAAAGAAAGCCTTGTGATTATCCTTAGTGTCCTGTGCAATTTTTCTCTCGAAGTTGGCCTTAGACAATTTTATGAGTGCCCGTAGTTTTTTGCTAATACTGATCAGTGATGCCTTCCCTTTTTGGGATTTTGCTCTTTCATTTAGTAGCTTCCTCCTTCTATTGTATAATTTGTTTATGGCTGGGGTCCACCAGACAGGACGTCTGCCTTTAGAGGATTGGGTCTTGGTTTTATTTGGGATCGCATGATCCATGCATTCCTGAAGGTGTTCATAGAATGCGTTTATAAAGGATTCTGCGGTCTGGGCCGCATTTTCCACAGGCCCGGGGGCTTTGAAGGATTCCACCTCGGTTTTGAGGTGTGTGAAATTTGCTTTAGAGAAGTTTTTCACTGTGGTTTTCTGGGCAGGGGGTGGGGTCGGAATGTGAATATCCAGTGAGATTAGTTTATGGTCTGATCTTACCAGTGAGGGATACATTTCTGGTCTGGAGCATAGAGTTCCCATGTTGGTGATGATCAGGTCCAGTATGTTTTCCCCTCTTGTGGGAGTGGTAACAATTTGTTCCATAGCATTTGAGTTTATAAATTCTAGGAACCTTTGGGCTAGGGTGTTGGAACTAGAGTAATGCTCCCAGTCTATGTTTGGGTGGTTGAAGTCACCCAATATAATGGTGTTTGGAGAGACCATCATATTTTCCAGTGTTCTCAGGAAGGCCGAGTGGGGTTCCTGGGTTTGGGAGGGTGGTCTGTAGCAGGGTATAAACTGGAAGGCAGTTTTACCCACTGTTAGTTGCACATGGATAGTCTCTGATGCTTCGTGCTTTGCCACCAACCTGGAGGTGTGGGTATCTTTGATGAATATCGATACTCCCCCTCCTTTTGTGGTTCGGTCCTAGTTTTGGGGCCAAAAAGCATGGTATGAGGTATAACATGTTAGTGCTGGGGTGCTCTCGGGAGCCCAGAACCAGGTTTCTGTTACTGCACACATATCAATGTTCTCCATGCTAAGGAGAGTTTCGAGTGCGTGCATCTTGAGGTTTAGACTTCTGGGGTTGAGTAGCATTACTCTTAGTTTCTTATCCCTTGTGATACCTATGGAGGTGGGTTTGTCTTTTGAGCCTTGCCTAAAAAAGGCACTATGGGGGTAGCAAGAGCCTTTGCCAATATCCGAAAGCCCAGGGGTGACAGGTGCAGGCCATCCCTAGTGAAGCATCGTGGCTTGTCGAGCATATCATCCCAAGCTGACAGGCATTGGATCTCCTTTGGATGACACCAGTACTTAAGCCAATTGTTGAAATTGATCATCTTGTCTTCATATTGTGGCATCATTCTTGGTGAGGGTAAGATGCTACTCAAGGTCAGGGTCATACCTGCCTGGGCTACATGCTCAGAGAGCTCCTCTATGTCTCTTTTCATGTAGTCCAGGGAGGTACGTCTCAGGTCATTCACACCAGCATGGACAATGACTGAGTCATATTTGCACTTGCCTTGGAGTAACCTGAGTGCTTGTGTTATGTGCCGGATCCTAGCGCCCGACAGGCTGCTCACCGTGACCCCTCTCCTTGTTCAGCCTGGTGAGCGGGACGTCAGTGTGCCTGACGATAGAGTCACCTATTACAAGTGTATCAGGTGTGTTGTTTAGTCTTAATGGCTGTGACTGTTTGGCACACTGGCTTTGTGAGATATGTGTTGCACGTGTTTTGTTTTGGGGTAGTGGTTGCTTGGGTGTCTGCTTTGGAGGTCTCTGCTGCTTAGGCAGATCTTTATTTAGAGCCTCCAAGTATGTTTTTGTGTGATTATGTGTTTGGTTTGCTGTCGTGGTAGGTCTATGTGAGACTGGAATTGTAGTGAGTGTGGTTTCCTTCTCCTCCTGACTGGTTATGCCAGTACTGAGTTGAGAGAGCTTAGCCTCCAGTTTGGCTATATGGTTGCATCTCTCACATGTGTTGGAATTTGTTGGGAGGAGGAGAGGGTTGTCTATGTACATGAGGCAGTTGTAACATTGCCTCAAGATTCCCAGATTCACCAGCTGGACCAGAGACGAGATTGACAACTGACCTTTGGACATGCTAGAATAATATTGGGAATTCCTTTATAGTTGAAAACAAGGGCCAGTGGGGAGTGAGGGTGTAGCGCTTTTAATTTTAGTGCTGACTTATATAATTGCTTTAGTGAGCAAGTGCCAGGTAACTTAAGTGCAATGTGTTACAGGTAACTTAAATGCAAAAATGACAAACAGTAACTTTCTTTCAAGTGAAACAAGGAAATAAGTACAGTAAGCAATGCAGATATCACTAGTGATCCACAGAAGTGCTGAGAAGCCGCGTATTAGGTGGAATTAGCGTTCCAGGGAAATAACAAGCAAACAAGCATATAAACAAAGCTGGATTCAGCAGGCCTGGATCTAGTCTATCCTACAGCAAACAAGGTGTACCAATTTCAGTAAGATACAGTTCAAATATTCAGGCACTATAAACCTTTAACCAGAAATTCCCAGCTCAGAAGGGCAGAGTACAGCCTCTTCTCCCACAAGAGTGCAGACCACAAACCTTCTTAATGTAAAATAACTGGCCTGAAGCCCACGTGCTTAAACCAGAACTAATACACTTTAAGAATAACAGACACTGGGCTTTCAATCAGCAGTTCCCAACATAGAAGGATGAAAGCTACCTGTCCTGCCACCACAGTGCATGCCACAAACCTTCCTAATGTAAAACAACTGGTCTGAAGCCCAAGTGCTTAATCCAAAAGACTTAGAATGATATCTACACTTTAATCAAGTTACCACCAAGCAGTAATAAATACAATTGAATACTTTAGAGAATGCCTGGATTAGTGCTCAAGTTACACAAACAAAGCTAGATCCAGCAGGCCAGAATCCAGTCTATGCCACAGCAAACAAGGCGCACCAACTTCAGTAAGAAGCAGTTCAGATATGCATGCACTATAAGCCTTTAACCAGAAATTCCCAGCTCAGAAGGGCAGAGTCCAGCCTCTCCTCCCACAAGAGTGCAGACCACAAACCCTCTTAATGTAAAATAACTGGCCTGAAAGCCCAAGTGCCGAAACCAGAATTAATACACTTTTAGAATAACAGACACTGAGCCCTCAATCAGCAGTTCCCAACCTAGAAGGATGTAAGCTACCTGTTCTGCCACTACAGTGCAGACCACAAACCCTCTCAGTGCAAAACAACTGGTCCAAAGCCCAAGTGTTTAAACCAAAAGGGTTAGAATGAGTTACACCAAGCAGTAATAAATACAATTGAGTACTTTTAAGATGATGCAAAAGTAAAATAAAGTAGGTAGAAACACAAATACATTAAAAGCAGATGAAATTTTTGTTTTTTTTCTGAACAAATGCTGAGATCAAAGAAACAGATTTGAGTGCTGAAACTAGAAAACTGGCTAGTTATAAGAAAAAAAAACTAAGCTAGAAGGCTTCCTTCCAACACAGAAGGGCTTGGGGGCTCAGAAGCCTACAAATAGTCTATACCACTTAACAGGAAAGGCAGGAAATGAGCTTAATTTTTTTTCTGTTTCCCAGATGCTCTCTTTGTACACAGTAGGACTGCCTGAAATCAGAATATGATCTCACTGCACTCAGTTGAGTGATCAAATGAGATGGGCCTAGAAGGAGTATCCAAACACAAATTTACAAGAGGGGCGGGCAGTTTCAAGGCCATTACGATTAACACCAAAACAAAAACAGGGAGGGTGGGTGAGACTAACTGAAGAGCAGAGTCAAAACTTCCAGTTCATTTAATATTCCTGCAACACAGTTAAAATCAAATAAAATACTGTATTTTTGAAAAAAAAGTGCAGATAAAGGTAATTAAATTCTCTTATATGTCCAGTTGAATACAGCTAGTTCTTAGCCGGCCAAAGCTGAGGTTTTTAAGCAGAAAATATTTCACACTGTACCACTTAAATAGGCAAGAACAGGAAATCAAAGAATGTGGCTACCCCCACACCTGTAATTACTAGCAAATAACAAAATTCAGCAAACACTGACTAACTTCCAGTTCAGTTAATATTCCTGCAACACAGTTAAAATCAATTTAAATACTGTATTTTTTGAAAAAAAAGTGCAGATAAATGTACTTAAATTCTCTTATATGTTCAGCTGAATACAGCTAGTTCCTAGCCGGCCAAAGCTGAGGTTTTTAAGCAGAAAATATTTCACACTGTACCACCTAAATAGGCAAGGACAGGAAATCAAAGAATGTGGCTACCCCACACCTGAAATTACTAGCAAATAACAAAATTCAGCAAACACTGACTAACTTCCAGTTCAGTTAATATTCCTGCAACACAGTTAAAATCAATTTAAATACTGTATTTTTTGAAAAAAAAGTGCAGATAAAGGTACTTAAATTCTCTTATACGTCCAGTTGAATACAGCTAGTTCTTAGCTGGCCAAAGCTGAGGTTTTAAGCAGAAAATATTTCACACTGTACCACTTAAATAGGCAAGGACAGGAAATCAAAGAATGTGGCTACCCCCACACCTGTAATTACTAGCAAATAACAAAATTCAGCAAACACTGACTAACTTCCAGTTCAGTTAATATTCCTGCAAAACAGTTAAAATCAATTTAAATACTGTATTTTTTGAAAAAAAAGTGCAGATAAAGGTACTTAAATTCTCTTATACGTCCAGTTGAATACAGCTAGTTCTTAGCTGGCCAAAGCTGAGGTTTTTAAGCAGAAAATATTTCACACTGTACCACTTAAATAGGCAAGGACAGGAAATCAAAGAATGTGGCTACCCCACACCTGTAATTACTAGCAAATAACAAAATTCAGCAAACACTGACTAACTTCCAGTTCAGTTAATATTCCTGCAACACAGTTAAAATCAATTTAAATACTGTATTTTTAAAAAAAAGTGCAGATAAAGGTACATAAATTCTCTTATACGTCCAGTTGAATACAGCTAGTTCTTAGCCGGCCAAAGCTGAGGTTTTAAGCAGAAAATATTTCACACTGTACCACTTAAATAGGCAAGGACAGGAAATCAAAGAATGTGGCTACCCCACACCTGTAATTACTAGCAAATAACAAAATTCAGCAAACACTGACTAACTTCCAGTTCAGTTAATATTCCTGCAACACAGTTAAAATCAATTTAAATACTGTATTTTTGAAAAAAAAAGTGCAGATAAAGGTACTTAAATTCTCTTATACGTCCAGTTGAATACAGCTAGTTCTTAGCCGGCCAAAGCTGAGGTTTTTAAGCAGAAAATATTTCACACTGTACCACTTAAATAGGCAAGGACAGGAAATCAAAGAATGTGGCTACCCCCACACCTGTAATTACTAGCAAATAACAAATTCAGCAAACACTGACTAACTTCCAGTTCAGTTAATATTCCTGCAACACAGTTAAAATCAATTTAAATACTGTATTTTTGGAAAAAAAGTGCAGATAAAGGTACTTAAATTCTCTTATACGTCCAGTTGAATACAGCTAGTTCTTGGCCGGCCAAAGCTGAGGTTTTTAAGCAGAAAATATTTCACACTGTACCACTTAAATAGGCAAGGACAGGAAATCAAAGAATGTGGCTACCCCCACACCTGTAATTACTAGCAAATAACAATTTAGCAAACACTGACTAACTTCCAGTTCAGTTAATATTCCTGCAACACAGTTAAAATCAATTTAAATACTGTATTTTTTTGAAAAAAGTGCAGATAAAGGTACTTAAATTCTCTTATACGTCCAGTTGAATACAGCTAGTTCTTGGCCGGCCAAAGCTGAGGTTTTTAAGCAGAAAATATTTCACACTGTACCACTTAAATAGGCAAGGACAGGAAATCAAAGAATGTGGCTACCCCCACACCTGTAATTACTAGCAAATAACAAAATTCAGCAAACACTGACTAACTTCCAGTTCAGTTAATATTCCTGCAAAACAGTTAAAATCAATTTAAATACTCTGTTTTTTTTAAAAAAAGTGCAGATAAAGGTACTTAAATTCTCTTATACGTCCAGTTGAATACAGCTAGTTCTTAGCCGGCCAAGGCTGAGGTTTTTAAGCAGAAAATATTTCACATTGTACCACTTAAATAGGCAAGGACAGGAAATCAAAGAATGTGGCTACCCCCACACTTGTAATTACTAGCAAATAACCAAATTCAGCAAACACTGACTAACTTCCAGTTCAGTTAATATTCCTGCAACACAGTTAAAATCAATTTAAATACTGTATTTTTGAAAAAAAAGTGCAGATGAAGGTACTTAAATTCTCTTATACGTCCAGTTGAATACAGCTAGTTCTTAGCCGGCCAAAGCTGAGGTTTTTAAGCAGAAAATATTTCACACTGTACCACATAAATAGGCAAGGACAGGAAATCAAAGAATGTGGCTACCCCCACACCTGTAATTACTAGCAAATAACAAAATTCAGCAAACACTGACTAACTTCCAGTTCAGTTAATATTCCTGCAACACAGTTAAAATCAATTTAAATACTGTATTTTTGAAAAAAAAAGTGCAGATAAAGGTACTTAAATTCTCTTATACGTCCAGTTGAATACAGCTAGTTCTTAGCCGGCCAAAGCTGAGGTTTTAATCAGAAAATATTTCACACTGTACCACTTAAATAGGCAAGGACAGGAAATCAAAGAATGTGGCTACCCCCACACCTGTAATTACTAGCAAATAACAAAATTCAGCAAACACTGACTAACTTCCAGTTCAGTTAATATTCCTGCAACACAGTTAAAATCAATTTAAATACTGTATTTTTGAAAAAAAGTGCAGATAAAGGTACTTAAATTCTCTTATACGTCCAGTTGAATACAGCTAGTTCTTATCTGGCCAAAGCTGAGGTTTTTAAGCAGAAAATATTTCACACTGTACCACTTAAATAGGTAAGGACAGGAAATCAAAGAATGTGGCTACCCCACACCTGTAATTACTAGCAAATAACAAAATTCAGCAAACACTGACTAACTTCTAGTTCAGTTAATATTCCTGCAACACAGTTAAAATCAATTTAAATACTGTATTTTTAAAAAAAAAAGTGCAGATAAAGGTACTTAAATTCTCATATACGTCCAGTTGAATACAGCTAGTTCTTAGCCGGCCAAAGCTGAGGTTTTTAAGCAGAAAATATTTCACACTGTACCACTTAAATAGGCAAGGACAGGAAATCAAAGAATGTGGCTACCCCCACACCTGTAATTACTAGCAAATAACAAAATTCAGCAAACACTGACTAACTTCTAGTTCAGTTAATATTCCTGCAACAGAGTTAAAATCAATTTAAATACTGTATTTTTTGAAAAAAAAGTGCAGATAAAGGTACTTAAATTTTCTTATATGTCCAGTTGAATACAGCTAGTTCTTAGCCGGCCAAAGTTACAGTGCTAAAATCATGCAGTAATATACAATCTTCCCACAGAAGTACAGCATAACGTGTAAACAGTGCTACAATCATGCAGTAATATAGAGTCTTCCCACAGAATTACAGTACAACGTGTAAACGTGCTAAAATCATGCAGTAATCTACAGTCTTCCCAAAGAAGTACAGCATAATGTGTAAACAGTGCTGCAATCATGCAGTAATATACAGTCTTCCCACAGAAGTACAGCATAACGTGTAAACAGTGCTACAGTCATGCAGTAATATAGAGTCTTCCCACAGAATTACAGTAGAATGTGTAAATGTGCTAAAATCATGCAGTAATCTACATTCTTCCCACAGAAGTACAGCATAACATGTAAACAGTGCTGCAATCATGCAGTAATATACAGTCTTCCCACAGACGTACAGCATAACGTGTAAACAGTGCTGAAATCATGCAGTAATCTACAGTCTTCCCACAGAAGTGCAGCATAATGTGTAAACAGTGCTACAATCATGCAGTAATATACAATCTTCCCACAGGAGTACAGCATAATGTGTAAACAGTGCTAAAATCATGCAGTAATATACAGAATTCCCCCAAAAGTACGGCATAGTGTGTAAACAGTGCTAAAAGCATGCAGCAATATACAGTCTTCCCACAGACGTACAGCATAATGTGTAAACAGTGCTAAAATGATGCAGTAATATAAAGTCTTCCCACAGAAGTACAGCATAACGTGTAAACAGTGCTACAATCATGCAGTAATATAGATTCTTCCCACAGAATTACAGTAGAATGTGTAAATGTGCTAAAATCATGCAGTAATCTACATTCTTCCCACAGAAGTACAGCATAACGTGTAAACAGTGCTGCAATCATGCAGTAATATACAGTCTTCCCACAGACGTACAGCATAACGTGTAAACAGTGCTAAAATCATGCAGTAATCTACAGTCTTCCCACAAACGTACAGCATGATGTGTAAACATGCTAAAATCATGCAGTAATATACAGTCTTCCCACATGAGTACAGCATAATGTGTAAACAGTGCTAAAATCATTCAGTAATATACAGTCTTCCCACAAAAGTACAGCATAATGTGTAAACGTGCTAAAATCATGCAGTAATATACAGTCTTCCCACAGAAGTACAGTACAATTTGTAAACAGTGCTAAAATCATGCAATAATATACAGTCTTCCCTGAACTGGAAATAAAGCTATAAGTTAAGGTCCCAGAACGAACTATAAAAGTGTAAACTAAAGCATGGACAAAAAACAGTGAATTACAAAACTGTCACCATACAGGCCACTATAAGTACAACTTAGAAATGCTTAGGCAGAATTTAAATTCTTCCCTTTTGATGAAAAGCTTCTATCTTACACACTACTAATTCTTGAACAAAAGACCCTTTGTGGATGTAGTCCAGTGATATATATAACAGAATTGGTAAAGAGAGATCCAGTGAAACAAAGCCAGTACTGGAGTTCTTGTTCTGCGGTAAGAATTTCAGAATCTTTGTTTGATAGCTCAGTGGGGTTGGGGCAGACCTTAAGAACAGAGAAAAACAGTATCAAGGTAAAGAGAAAAGCACTGGAATGCATCCTTAACAGGTATATACAGCTATAACAAATACCGAAGCACAGGTCCTGGAGCAGAATTCACCATACTGCCAGTACTGTAATCCTGCTACAGAGTAAAGCACCAGATTACAGGTATATACAACTGTAACAATTTATTTATATTTATTTATTTTACATGCAGTAATATACAGTCTTCCCACAGAAGTACAGCATAACGTGTAAACAGTGCTACAATCATGCAATAATATACAGTCTTCCCAAAGAAGTACAGTACAATGTATAAACAGTGCTAAAATCATGCAGTAATATACAGTCTTCCCACAGAAGTACAGCATAACATGTAAACAGTGATACAATCATGCGGTAATATGCAGTCTTCCCACAGAAGTACAGCATAACGAGTAAACAGTGCTGCAATCATGCAGTAATATACAGTCTCCTCACAGTACGGCATAACGTGCAAAAAGTGCTAAAATCATGCAGTAATATACAGTCTTCCCACAGAAGTACAGCATAATGTGTAAACAGTGCTAAAATCATGCAGTAGTATAAAGTCTTCCCACAGAAGTACAGCATAAAGTGTAAACAGTGCCACAATCATGCGGTAATATACAGTCTTCCCACAGAAGTACAGCACAATGTGTAAACATGCTAAAATCATGCAGTAATATACAGCCTTCCCACAGAAGTACAGGGTAACGTGTAAACAGAGCTAAAAGCATGCAGTAATATACAGCCTTCCAACAAAAGTACAGGATAATGTGTAAACAGTGCTAAAATCATGCAGTAATATGCAGTTCTCCCACAGAAGTACAGCATAATGTGTAAACAGTGCTGCAATCATGCAGTAATATACAGTCTTCCCACAGAAGTACAGCATAACGTGTAAACAGTGCTAAAATCATGCAGTAATATACAATCTTCCCACAAAAGTACAGCATAACGTGTAAATACTGCTAAAATCATGCAGTAATATACAGTCTACCCAAAAAAGTACAACATAACGTGTAAACATTGCTAAAATCATGTAGTAATATACAGTCTTCCCACAGGAGTACAGCATAATGTGTAAACAGTGCTAAAATAATGCAGTAATATACAGTCTTCCCAGAAAAGTACAGCGTAATATGTAAACAGTACTAAAATCATGAAGTAATATACAGTATTCCCCCAAACGTACAGCATAATGTGTAAACAGTGCTAAAAGCATGCAGCAATATACAGTCTTCCCACAGAAGTACAGCTTAGTGTTTAAAAAGTGCTAAAATCATGCAGTAATATACAGTCTTCCCACAGAAGTACAGCATAATGTGTAAACAGTGCTACAATCATGCAGTAGTATACAGTCTTCGCACAGAAGTACTGTACAATGTGTAAACATGCTAAAATCATGCAGTAATATACTGTCTTCCCACAGAAGTACAGCATAATGTGTAAACAGTGCTGAAATCATGCAGTAATATACAGTCTTCCCACAAAAGTACAGCATACGTGTAAACAGTGCTAAAATCATGCAGTAATATACAGTGTTCCCACAAAAGTACAGTATAATGTGTAAACAGTGCTAAAATCATGCTGTAATATACAGTCTTCCCACAGAAGTACAGCATAATGTGTAAACAGTGCTACAATCAGGCAGTAATATAGAGTCTTCCCACAGAATTACAGTACAATGTGTAAACGTGCTAAAATCATGCACTAATCAAGTCATCCCACAGAAGTACAGCATAACATGTAAACATGCTAAAACCATGCAGTAATATACATTCTTCCCGCAAAAGTACAGCATAATGTGTAAACAGTGCTAAAAGCATGCAGTAATATACAGTCTTCCCACAGGAGTACAGCATAATGTGTAAACAGTGCTAAAATCATGCAGTAATATACAGTCTTCCCACAAAAGTACAGCATAAGATGTAAACAGTGCTAAAATCATGCAGTAATATACAGTCTTCCCCAAAAAGTACAGCATAATGTGTAAACAGTGCTAAAAGCATGCAGTAATATACAGTCTTCCCACAGAAGTACAGTATAATGTGTAAACAGTGCTAAAATCATGCAGTAATATAAAGTCTTCCCACAGAAGTACAGCATAACGTGTAAACAGTGCTACAATCATGCAGTAATATAGAGTCTTCCCACAGAATTACAGTACAATGTGTAAACGTGGTAAAATCATGCAGTAATCTACAGTCTTCCCACAGAAGTACAGCATAACCTGTAAACAGTGCTGCAATCATGCAGTAATATACAGTCTTCCCACAGAAGTACAGCATAACATGTAAACAGTGCTAAAATCATGCAGTAATCTACAGTCTTCCCACAGAAGTACAGCATAACGTGTAAACATGCTAAAATCATGCAGTAATATACAGTCTTCCCACAGAAGTACAGCATAATGTGTAAACAGTGCTAAAATCATGCAGTAATATACAATCTTCCCACAAAAGTACAGCATAACGTGTAAATAGTGCTAAAATCATGCAGTAATATACAGTCTTTCCACAAAAGTACAGCATAATGTGTAAACATTGCTAAAATCATGCAGTAATATACAGTCTTCCCAGAAAAGTACAGCATAAGATGTAAACAGTGCTAAAAGCATGCAGTAATATACAGTCTTCCCACAGGAGTACAGCATAATGTGTAAACAGTGCTAAAATCATGTAGTAATATACAGTCTTCCCACAAAAGTACAGCATAAGATGTAAACAGTGCTAAAATCATGCAGTAATATACAGTCTTCCCCCAAAAGTACAGCATAATGTGTAAACAGTGATAAAAGCATGCAGTAATATACAGTCTTCCCACAGAAGTACAGCATAACGTGTAAACAGTGCTACAATCATGCAGTAATATAGAGTCTTCCCACAGAATTACAGTACAATGTGTAAACGTGGTAAAATCATGCAGTAATCTACAGTCTTCCCACAGAAGAACAGCATAACGTATAAACAGTGCTGCAATCATGCAGTAATATACAGTCTTCCCACAGAAGTACAGCGTAACATGTAAACAGTGCTAAAATCATGCAGTAATCTACAGTCTTCCCACAGAAGTACAGCATAATGTGTAAACATGCTGAAGTCATGCAGTAATATACAGTCTTCCCACAGAAGTACAGCATAATGTGTAAACGTGCTAAAATCATGCAGTAATATACAGTCTTCCCACAGAAGTACAGTACAATTTGTAAACAGTGATAAAATCATGCAATAATATGCAGTCTTCCCTCAACTGGAAATAAAGCTATAAGTTAAGGTCCCAGAATGAACTATAAAAGTGTAAACTAAAGCATGGACAAAAAACAGTGAAATACAAAACTGTCACCATACAAGCCACTATAAGTACAATTTAAAAATGCTTAGGCAGAATTTAAATTCTTCCCTTTTGATGAAAAGCTTCTATCTTACACAACACTAATTCTTGAACAAAAGACCCTTTGTGTATGTAGTTCATTTGTATATATAACAGAATTGGTATAGAGGGATCCAATGAAACAAAGCCAGTACTGGAGTTCAAGTTCTGCGGTAAGAATTTCAGAAACTATGTTTGATAGCTCACTGAAGTTGGAGCAGACTTTAAGAACACAGAAAAACAGTATCAAGGTAAAGAGAAAAGCACTGGAATGCAACCTTAACAGGTATATACAGCTGTAACAAATAGCGAAGCACAGGTCCTGTAGCAGAATTCACCATACTGCCAGTACTGTAATCCTGCTACAGAGTAAATCACCAGATTACAGGTATATACAACTGTAACAATTTATTTATATTTATTTATTTTACATGCAGTAATATACAGTCTTCACACAGAATTACAGTTCCATATGTAAACATGCTAAAATCATGCAGTAATATACAGTCTTCCCACAGAAGTACAGCATAACGTGTAAACAGTGCTGCAATCATGCAGTAATATACAGTTTCCAACAGAAGTACAGCATAACATGTAAACATTGCTAAAATCATGCAGTAATATAGTCTTCCCACAGAAGTACTGCATAACGTGTAAACATTGCTAAAATCATGCAGTAGTATACAGTCTTCACACAGAAGTACAGCATAACATGTAGGCAGTGCTACAGTCATGCAGTAATATACAGTCTTCCCGCAGAAGAACAGTATAACATGTAAACAGTGCTAAAATCATGCAGTAATACAGTCTTCCCACAGAAGTACAGCATAACGTGTAAACAGTGCTACTATCATGCAGTAATGCACAGTCTTCCCACAGAAGTACAGCATAACGTGTAAACAGTGCTAAAATCATGCAGTAATATACAGTCTTCCCACAGAAGTACAGCATAATGTGTAAACAGTGCTACTATTATGCAGTAATATGCAGTCTTCCCACAGAAGTACAGCATAATGTGTAAACATTGCTGCAATCATGCAGTAATAAACAGTCTTCCCACAGAAGTACAGCATAACGTGTAAACAGTGCTACAATCATGCAGTAGTATACAGTCTTCGCACAGAAGTACTGTACAATGTGTAAACATGCTAAAATCATGCAGTAATACACCGTCTTCCCACAGAAGTACAGCATAACGTGTAAACAGTGCTGAAATCATGCAGTAATATACAGTCTTCCCACAAAAGTACAGCATAATGTGTAAACAGTGTTAAAATCATGCAGTGATATACAGTTTTCCCACAGAAGTACAGCATAACGTGCAAATGTGCTAACATCATGCAGTGATATACAGTTTTCCCACAGAAGTACAGCATAACGTGCAAATGTGCTAACATCATGCAGTAATATAGAGTCTTCCCACAGAAATACAGCATAATATGTAAACAGTGCTAAAATCATGCTGTAATATACAGTCTTCCCAAAGAAGTACAGCAGAATGTGTAAACATTGCTACAATCATGCAGTAATATAAAGTCTTCCCACAGAATTACAGTACAATGTGTAAACGTGCTAAAATCATGCAGTAATCTACAGTCTTCCAACAGAAGTACAGCATAACGTGTAAACATGCTAAAATCACGCAGTAATATACAGTCTTCCCACAGAAGTATAGCATAAGATGTAAACAGTGCTACAATCATGCAGTAATATACAGTCTTCCCACAGAAGTACAGCATAACATGTAAACATGCTAAAATCATGCAGTAATATACAGTCTTCCCACAGAAGTACAGCATAATGTGTAAACAGTGCTAAAATCATGCAGTAATATACAGTCTTCCCACAGAAGTACAGCATAATGTGTAAACAGTGCTAAAATCATGCAGTAATCTACAGTCTTCCCACAGAAGTACAGCATAACATGTAAACATGCTAAAATCATGCAGTAATATACAGTCTTCCCACAGAAGTACAGCATAATGTGTAAACAGTGCTACAGTCATGCAGTGATATACAGTCTTCCCACAGAAGTACAGTATAACGTGTAAACAGTGCTAAAATCATGCAGTAATCTACAGTCTTCCCACAGAAGTACAGCATAATGTGTAAACAGTGCTAAAATCATGCAGTAATATACAGTCTTCCCACAGAAGTACAGCATAATGTGTAAACAGTGCTAAAATCATGCAGTAATATACAGTCTTCCCACAGAAGTACAGCATAATGTGTAAACAGTGCTAAAATCATGCAGTAATATACAGTCTTCCCACAAAAGTACAGCATAAGATGTAAACAGTGCTAAAATCATGCAGTAATATACAGAATTCCCCCAAAAGTACAGCATAGTGTGTAAACAGTGCTAAAAGCATGCAGTAATATACAGTCTTCCCACAGAAGTACAGCATAATGTGTAAACAGTGCTAAAATCATGCAGTAATATACAGTCTTCCCACAGAAGTACAGCATAACGTGTAAACAGTGCTAAAATCATGCAGTAATATACAGTCTTCCCACAGAAGTACAGCATAATGTGTAAACAGTGCTAAAATCATGCAGTAATATACAGTCTTCCCACAGAAGTACAGCATAACTTGTAAACAGTGCTACAATCATGCAGTAATATAGAGTCTTCCCACAGAATTACAGTAAAATGTATAAAAGTGCTAAAATCACGCAGTAATATACAGTCTTCCCACAGAAGTACAGCATAACGTGTAAACAGTGCTGCAATCATGCAGTAATATACAGTCTTCCCACAGAAGTACAGCATAACATGTAAACAGTGCTAAAATGATGCAGTAATCTACAGTCTTCCCACAGAAGTACAGCATAATGTGTAAACATGCTAAAATCATGCAGTAATATACAGTCTTCCCACAGAAGTACAGCATAATGTGTAAACAGTGCTACAATCATGCAGTAATATACAGTCTTCCCACAGAAGTACAGCATAATGTGTAAACGTGCTAAAATCATGCAGTAATATACAGTCTTCCCACAGAAGTACAGTACAATTTGTAAACAGTGCTAAAATCATGCAATAATATACAGTCTTCCCTCAACTGGAAATAAAGCTATAAGTTAAGGTCCCAGAACGAACTATAAAAGTGTAAACTAAAGCATGGACAAAAAACAGTGAAATACAAAATTGTCACCATACAGGCCACTATAAGTACAACTTAAAAATGCTTAGGCAGAATTTAAATTCTTCCCTTTTGATGAAAAGCTTCTATCTTACACACTACTAATTCTTGAACAAAAGGCCCTTTGTGTATGTAGTTCAGTGGTATATATAATAGAATTGGTATAGAGGGATCCAGTGAAATAAAGCCAGTACTGGAGTTCAAGTTCCGTGGTAAGAATTTCAGAAACTATGTTTGATAGCTCACTGGGGTTGGAGCAGACCTTAAGAACACAGAAAAACAGTATCAAGGTAAAGAGAAAAGCACTGGAATGCAACCTTAACAGGTATATACAGCTATAACAAATACCGAAGCACAGGTCCTGGAGCAGAATTCACCATACTGCCAGTACTGTAATCCTGCTACAGAGTAAAGCACCAGATTACAGGTATATACAACTGTAACAATTTATTTATATTTATTTATTTTACATGCAGTAATATACAGTCTTCCCACAGAAGTACAGCATAACATGTAAACAGTGCTACAATCATGCAGTAATATACAGTCTTCCCAAAGAAGTACAGTACAATGTATAAAGAGTGCTAAAATCATGCAGTAATATACAGTCTTCCCACAGAAGTACAACATAACATGTAAACAGTGCTAAAATCATGCAGTAATAGACAGTCTTCCCACAGAAGTACAGCATAACATGTAAACAGTGCTAAAATCATGCAGTAATATACAGTCTTCCCACAGAAGTACAGCATAACATAAACAGTGCTAAAATCATGCAGTAGTATACAGTCTTCCCACAGAAGTACAGCATAATGTGTAAACAGTGCTAAAATCATGCAGTAATATACAGTCTTCCCACAGAAGTACAGCATAATGTGTAAACAGTGCTACAATCATGCAGTAATATACAGTCTTCCCACAGAAGTATAGCATAATGTGTAAACAGTACTAAAATCATGCAGTAATATACAGTCTTCCCACAGAAGTACAACATAACGTGTAAACAGTTTTAAAATCATGCAGTAATATACAGTCTTCCAACAAAAGTACAGGATAACGTGTAAACAGTGCTAAAATCATGCAGTAATATGCAGTCTTCCCACAGAAGTACAGCATAATGTGTAAACAGTGCTGCAATCATGCTGTAATATACAGTCTTCCCACAGAAGTACAGCATAACGTGTAAACAGTGCTAAAATCATGCAGTAATATACAATCTTCCCACAAAAGTACAGCATAACGTGTAAATACTGCTAAAATCATGCAGTAATATACAGTCTTCCCACAAAAGTACAGCATAATGTGTAAACAGTGCTAAAATCATGCAGTAATATACAGTCTTCCCACAGAAGTACAGCATAATGTGTAAACAGTGCTAAAATCATGCAGTAATATACAGTCTTCCCACAAAACTACAACATAACATGCAAACAGTGCTAAAATCATGCAGTAATATACAGTCTTACCCCAAAAGTACAGCATAATGTGTAAACAGTGCTAAAACCATGCAGTAATATACAGTCTTCCCACAGGAGTACAGCATAATGTGTAAACAGTGCTAAAATCATGCAGTAATATACAGTCTTCCCACAGAAGTACAGCATAATGTGTAAACAGTGCTAAAATCATGCAGTAATATAAAGTCTTCCCACAAAAGTACAGCATAACATGTAAACATTGCTAAAATCATGCAGTACTATACAGTCTTCCCACAGAAGTACAGCATAATGTGTAAACAGTGCTAAAATCATGCAGTAATATACAGTCTTCCCACAGAAGTACAGCATAATGTGTAAACATTGCTAAAATCATGCAGTAATATACAGTCTTTTAACAAAAGTACAGGATAACGTGTAAACAGTGCCAAAATCATGCAGTAATATACAGTCTTCCCACAGAAGTACAGCATAATGTGTAAACAGTGCTAAAATCATGCAGTAATATACAGTCTTCCCACAGAAGTACAGCATAATGTGTAAACAGTGCTACAATCATGCAGTAATATACAGTCTTCCCACAGAAGTACAGCATAACGTGTAAACAGTGCTAAAATCATGCAGTAATATACAGTCTTCCCACAGAAGTACAGCATAACGTGTAAACAGTGCTAAAATCATGCAGTAATATACAATCTTCCCACAAAAGTACAGCATAACGTGTAAATAGTGCTAAAAGCATGCAGTAATATACAGTCTTCCCACAAAAGTACAGCATAATGTGTAAACAGTGCTAAAATCATGCAGTAATATAAAGTCTTCCCACAGAAGTACAGCATAACGTGTAAACAGTGTACAATCATGCAGTAATATAGAGTCTTCCCACAGAATTACAGTACAATGTGTAAACGTGGTAAAATCATGCAGTAATCTACAGTCTTCCCACAGAAGTACAGCATAACGTGTAAACAGTGCTGCAATCATGCAGTAATATACAGTCTTCCCACAGAAGTACAGCATAACATGTAAACAGTGCTAAAATGATGCAGTAATCTACAGTCTTCCCACAGAAGTACAGCATAATGTGTAAACATGCTAAAGTCATGCAGTAATATACAGTCTTCCCAAGGAAGTACAGCATAATGTGTAAACAGTGCTACAATCATGCAGTGATATACAGTTTTCCCACAGAAGTACAGCATAAGATGTAAACAGTGCTAAAATCATGCAGTAATATACAGTCTTCCCACAGAAGTACAGCATAATGTGTAAACAGTGCTAAAATCATGCAGTAATATACAGTCTTCCCACAGAAGTACAGCATAATGTGTAAACAGTGCTAAAATCATGCAGTAATATACAGTCTTCCCACAGAAGTACAGCTTAATGTGTAAACAGTGCTACAATCATGCAGTAATATACAGTCTTCCCACAGAAGTACAGCATAATGTGTAAACAGTGCTAAAATCATGCAGTAATATACAGTCTTCCCACAGAAGTACAGCATAACATGTAAACAGTGCTGCAATCATGCAGTAATATACAGTCTTCCCACAGAAGTACAGCATAACATGTAAACAGTGCTAAAATCATGCAGTAATATACAATCTTCCCACAAAAGTACAGCATAACGTGTAAATAGTGCTAAAAGCATGCAGTAATATACAGTCTTTCTAAAGAAGTACAGTATAATGTGTAAACAGTGCTAAAATCATGCAGTAATATAAAGTCTTCCCACAGAAGTACAGCATAACATGTAAACAGTGCTAAAATCATGCAGTAATATACAGTCTTCCCACAGAAGTACAGCATAATGTGTAAACAGTGCTAAAATCATGCAGTAATATACAGTCTTCCCACAGAAGTACAGCATAAGATGTAAACAGTGCTAAAATCATGCAGTAATATACAGTCTTCCCACAGAAGTACAGCATAATGTGTAAACAGTGCTAAAATCATGCAGTAATATACAGTCTTCCCACAGAAGTACAGCATAACGTGTAAACAGTGCTACAATCATGCAGTAATATACAGTCTTCCCACAGAAGTACAGTATAATGTGTAAACAGTGCTAAAATCATGCAGTAATATACAGTCTTCCCACAGAAGTACAGCATAACGTGTAAACAGTGCTAAAATCATGCAGTAATATACAGTCTTCCCACAGAAGTACAGCATAACATGTAAACAGTGCTAAAATCATGCAGTAATATACAGTCTTCCCACAGAAGTACAGCATAATGTGTAAACAGTGCTAAAATCATGCAGTAATATACAGTCTTCCCACAGAAGTACAGCATAATGTGTAAACAGTGTACAATCATGCAGTAATATAGAGTCTTCCCACAGAAGTACAGTACAATTTGTAAACAGTGCTAAAATCATGCAATAATATACAGTCTTCCCTCAACTGGAAATAAAGCTATAAGTTAAGGTCCCAGAATGAACTATAAAAGTGTAAACTAAAGCATGGACAAAAAACAGTGAAATACAAAACTGTCACCATACAGGCCACTATAAGTACAACTTAAAAATGCTTAGGCAGAATTTAAATTCTTCCCTTTTGATGAAAAGCTTCTATCTTACACACCACTAATTCTTGAACAAAAGACCCTTTGTGTATGTAGTTCAGTGATATATATAACAGAATTGGTATAGAGGGATCCAATGAAACAAAGCCAGTACTGGAGTTCAAGTTCCATGGTAAGAATTTCAGAAACTATGTTTGATAGCTCACTGGGGTTGGAGCAGACCTTAAGAACACAGAAAAACAGTATCAAGGTAAAGAGAAAAGCACTGGAATGCAACCTTAACAGGTATATACAGCTATAACAAATACCGAAGCACAGGTCCTGGAGCAGAATTCACCATACTGCCAGTACTGTAATCCTGCTACAGAGTAAAGCACCAGATTACAGGTATATACAACTGTAACAATTTATTTATATTTATTTATTTTACATGCAGTAATATACAGTCTTCCCACAGAGTTACAGTATTATATGTAAACATGCTAAAATCATGCAGTAATATACAGTCTTCCCACAGAAGTACAGCATAATGTGTAAACAGTGCTGCAATCATGCAGTAATATACAGTTTCCCACAGAAGTACAGCATAACGTGTAAACAGTGCTAAAATCATGCAGTAATATACAGTCTTCCCACAAAAGTACAGCATAACGTGTAAACACTGCTAAAATCATGCAGTAATATACAGTCTTCCCACAGGAGTACAGCATAACATGTAAACAGTGCTACAGTCATGCAGTAATATACAGTCTTCCCACAGAAGTACAGTATAACATGTAAACAGTCCTAAAATCATGCAGTAATATACAGTCTTCCCACAGAAGTACAGCATAACGTGTAAACAGTGCTACTATCATGCAGTAATGCACAGTCTTCCCACAGAAGTACAGCATAACATGTAAACAGTGCTAAAATCATGCAGTAATATACAGTCTTCCCACAGAAGTACAGCATAATGTGTAAACAGTGCTACAATCATGCAGTAATATACAGTCTTCCCACAGAAGTACAGCATAATGTGTAAACATTGCTACAATCATGCAGTAATATACAGTCTTCCCACAGAAGTACAGCATAATGTGTAAACAATGCTACAATCATGAAGTAATATACAGTCTTCCCACAGAAGTACAGCACAATGTGTAAACATGTTAAAATCATGCAGTAACATACAGCCTTCCCACAGAAGTACAGCATAACGTGTAAACAGTGCTAAAATCATGCAGTAATATACAGTCTTCCCACAAAAGTACAGCATAATGTGTAAACAGTGCTAAAATCATGCAGTAATATACAGTCTTCCCACAGAAGTACAGCTTAATGTGTAAACAGTGCTAAAATCATGCAGTGATATACAGTTTTCCCACAGAAGTACAGCATAACGTGTAAACGTGCTAACATCATGCAGTAATATACAGTCTTCCCACAGAAATACAGCATAATGTGTAAACGTGCTAAAATCATGCTGTAATATACAGTCTTCCCACAGAACTACAGCATAATGTGTAAACATTGCTAAAATCATGCAGTAATATACAGTCTTCCCACAGAAGTACAGCATAATGTGTAAACAGTGCTAAAATCATGCAGTAATATACAGTCTTCCCACAGAAGTACAGCATAACGTGTAAACAGTGCTAAAATCATGCAGTAATATACAATCTTCCCACAAAAGTACAGCATAAGATGTAAACACTGCTAAAATCATGCAGTAATATACAGTCTTCCCACAGGAGTACAGCATAACATGTAAACAGTGCTAAAATCATGCAGTAATATACAGTCTTCCCACAGAAGTACAGCATAATGTGTAAACAGTGCTACAGTCATGCAGTGATATACAGTCTTCCCACAGAAGTACAGTATAACGTGTAAACAGTGCTAAAATCATGCAGTAATCTACAGTCTTCCCACAGAAGTACAGCATAACATGTAAACATGCTAAAATCATGCAGTAATATACAGTCTTCCCACAGAAGTACAGCTTAATGTGTAAACACTGCTACAATCATGCAGTAATATACAGTCTTCCCACAGAAGTACAGCATAACGTGTAAACAGTGCTAAAATCATGCAGTAATATACAATCTTCCCACAAAAGTACAGCATAATGTGTAAATAGTGCTAAAATCATGCAGTAATATACAGTCTTCCCACAAAAGTACAGCATAATGTGTAAACATTGCTAAAATCATGCAGTAATATAAAGTCTTCCCACAGGAGTACAGCATAATGTGTAAACAGTGCTAAAATCATGCAGTAATATAAAGTCTTCCCAGAAAAGTACAGCATAAGATGTAAACAGTGCTAAAATTATGCAGTAATATGCAGTCTTACCCCAAAAGTACAGCATAATGTGTAAACAGTGCTAAAAGCATGCAGTAATATACAGTCTTCCCACAGGAGTACAGCATAATGTGTAAACAGTGCTAAAATCATGCAGTAATATACAGTCTTCCCCAAAAGTACAGCATAGTGTGTAAACAGTGCTAAAAGCATGCAGTAATATACAGTCTTCCCACAGAAGTACAGCATAATGTGTAAACAGTGCTAAAATCATGCAGTAATATACAGTCTTCCCACAGAAGTACAGCATAACATGTAAACAGTGCTACAATCATGCAGTAATATACAGTCTTCCCACAGAAGTACAGCATAATGTGTAAACAGTGCTAAAATCATGCAGTAATATACAGTCTTCCCAGAAAAGTACAGCATAAGATGTAAACAGTGCTAAAATCATGCAGTAATACACAGTCTTCCCACAGAAGTACAGCATAACGTGTAAACAGTGCTAAAATCATGCAGTAATATACAGTCTTCCCACAGAAGTACAGCATAATGTGTAAACAGTGCTAAAATCATGCAGTAATATACAGTCTTCCCACAGAAGTACAGCATAATGTGTAAACAGTGCTAAAATCATGCAGTAATATACAGTCTTCCCACAAAAGTACAGCATAATGTGTAAACAGTGCTAAAGTCATGCAGTAATATACAGTCTTCCCACAGAAGTACAGTACAATTTGTAAACAGTGCTAAAATCATGCAATAATATACAGTCTTCCCTCAACTGGAAATAAAGCTATAAGTTAAGGTCCCAGAATGAACTATAAAAGTGTAAACTAAAACATGGACAAAAAACAGTGAAATACAAAACTGTCACCATACAGGCCACTATAAGTACAACTTAAAAATGCTTAGGCAGAATTTAAATTCTTCCCTTTTGATGAAAAGCTTCTATCTTACACACCACTAATTCTTGAATAAAAGACCCTTTGTGTATGTAGTTCAGTGATATATATAACAGAATTGGTATAGAGGGATCCAATGAAACAAAGCCTGTACTGGAGTTCAAGTTCCGCGGTAATAATTTCAGAAACTATGTTTGATAGCTCACTGAGGTTGGAGCAGACCTTAAGAACACAGAAAAACAGTGTCAAGGTAAAGAGAAAAGCACTGGAATGCAACTTTAACAGGTATATACAGCTATAACAAATACCGAAGTACAGGTCCTGGAGCAGAATTCACCATACTGCCAGTACTGTAATCCTGCTACAGAGTAAAGCACCAGATTACAGGTATATACAACTGTAACAATTTATTTATATTTATTTATTTTACATGCAGTAATATACAGTCTTCCCACAGAAGTACAGCATAACGTATAAACATGCTAAAATCATGCAGTAATATACAGTCTTCCCACAGAAGTACAGCATAATGTGTAAACAGTGCTAAAATCATGCAGTAATATACAGTCTTCCCACAGAAGTACAGCATAACATGTAAACAGTGCTAAAATCATGCAGTAATATACAGTCTTCCCACAGAAGTACAGCATAACATGTAAACAGTGCTAAAATCATGCAGTAATATACAGTCTTCCCACAGAAGTACAGCATAACATGTAAACAGTGCTAAAATCATGCAGTAATATACAGTCTTCCCACAGAAGTACAGCATAATGTGTAAACAGTGCTAAAATCATGCAGTAATATACAGTCTTCCCAGAGAAGTACAGCATAATGCGTAAACAGTGCTAAAATCATGCAGTAATCTATAGTCTTCCCACAGAAGTACAGCATAATGTGTAAACAGTGCTACAATCATGCAGTAATATACAGTCTTCCCACAGAAGTACAGCATAATGTGTAAACAGTGCTAAAATCATGCAGTAATATACAGTCTTCCCACAGAAGTACAGCATAATGTGTAAACAGTGCTAAAATCATGCAGTAATATACAGTCTTCCCACAGAAGTACAGCATAATGTGTAAACAGTGCTAAAATCATGCAGTAATATACAGTCTTCCCACAGAAGTACAGCATAATGTGTAAACAGTACTAAAATCATGCAGTAATATACAGTCTTCCCACAGAAGTACAGCATAACGTGTAAACAGTGCTAAAATCATGCAGTAATATACAGTCTTCCCACAGAAGTACAGCATAATGTGTAAACAGTGCTAAAATCATGCAGTAATATACAGTCTTCCCACAGAAGTACAGCATAACGTGTAAACAGTGCTAAAATCATGCAGTAATATACAGTCTTCCCACAGAAGTACAGCATAATGTGTAAACACTGCTAAAATCATGCAGTAATATACAGTCTTCCCACAGGAGTACAGCATAACATGTAAACAGTGCTAAAATCATGCAGTAATATACAATCTTCCCACAAAGTACAGCATAATGTGTAAATAGTGCTAAACGCATGCAGTAATATACAGTCTTTCTAAAGAAGTACAGTATAATGTGTAAACAGTGCTAAAATCATGCAGTAATATACAGTCTTCCCACAGAAGTACAGCATAATGTGTAAACAATGCTACAATCATGAAGTAATATACAGTCTTCCCACAGAAGTACAGCACAATGTGTAAACATGTTAAAATCATGCAGTAATATACTGTCTTCCCACAGAAGTACAGCATAATGTGTAAACAGTGCTGAAATCATGCAGTAATATACAGTCTTCCCACAAAAGTACAGCATACGTGTAAACAGTGCTAAAATCATGCAGTAATATACAGTGTTCCCACAAAAGTACAGTATAATGTGTAAACAGTGCTAAAAGTATGCAGTAATATACAGTCTTCCCACAGAAGTACAGCATAATGTGTAAACATTGTTAAAATCATGCAGTGATATACAGTTTTCCCACAGAAGTACAGGATAACGTGTAAACGTGCTAACATCATGCAGTAATATACAGTCTTCCCACAGAAATACAGCATAATGTGTAAACAGTGCTAAAATCATGCTGTAATATACAGTCTTCCCACAGAAGTACAGCATAATGTGTAAACAGTGCTACAATCATGCAGTAATATAGAGTCTTCCCACAGAATTACAGTACAATGTGTAAACGTGCTAAAATCATGCAGTAATCTACAGTCTTCCCACAGAAGTACAGCATAATGTGTAAACATGCTAAAATCATGCAGTAATATACAGTCTTCCCACAGAAGTACAGCATAATGTGTAAACAGTGCTAAAATCATGCAGTAATATACAGTCTTCCCACAGAAGTACAGCATAATGTGTAAACAGTGCTAAAATCATGCAGTAATATACAGTCTTCCCACAGAAGTACAACATAACGTGTAAACAGTGCTACAATCATGCAGTAATATACAGTCTTCCCACAGAAGTACAGCATAATGTGTAAACGTGCTAAAATCATGCAGTAATATACAGTCTTCCCACAGAAGTACAGCATAACATGTAAACAGTGCTAAAATCATGCAGTAATATACAGTCTTCCCACAGAAGTACAGCATAACATGTAAACAGTGCTAAAATCATGCAGTAATATACAGTCTTCCCACAGAAGTACAGCATAACGTGTAAACATGCTAAAATCATGCAGTAATATACAGTCTTCCCACAGAAGTACAGCATAATCTGTAAACAGTGCTAAAATCATGCAGTAATATACAATCTTCCCACAAAAGTACAGCATAATGTGTAAATAGTGCTAAAATCATGCAGTAATATACAGTCTTTCCACAAAAGTACAGCATAATGTGTAAACATTGCTAAAATCATGCAGTAATATATAGTCTTCCACAGGAGTACAGCATAATGTGTAAACAGTGCTAAAATCATGCAGTAATATACAGTCTTCCCAGAAAAGTACAGCATAAGATGTAAACAGTGCTAAAAGCATGCAGTAATATACAGTCTTCCCACAGGAGTACAGCATAATGTGTAAACAGTGCTAAAATCATGTAGTAATATACAGTCTTCCCACAAAAGTACAGCATAAGATGTAAACAGTGCTAAAATCATGCAGTAATATACAGTCTTCCCACAGAAGTACAGCATAATGTGTAAACAGTGCTAAAATCATGCAGTAATATACAGTCTTCCCACAGAAGTACAGCATAATGTGTAAACAGTGCTACAATCATGCAGTAATATACAGTCTTCCCACAGAAGTACAGCATAATGTGTAAACAGTGCTAAAATCATGCAGTAATATACAGTCTTCCCACAGAAGTACAGCATAACGTGTAAACAGTGCTAAAATCATGCAGTAATATACAGTCTTCCCACAGAAGTACAGCATAACATGTAAACAGTGCTAAAATCATGCAGTAATATACAGTCTTCCCACAGAAGTACAGCATAATGTGTAAACATGCTAAAATCATGCAGTAATATACAGTCTTCCCACAGAAGTACAGCATAATGTGTAAACAGTGCTACAATCATGCAGTAATATACAGTCTTCCCACAGAAGTACAGCATAATTTGTAAACAGTGCTAAAATCATGCAATAATATGAAGTTTTCCCTCAACTGGAAATAAAGCTATAAGTTAAGATCCCAGAACGAAGTATAAAAGTGTAAACTTAAGCATGGACAAAAAACAGTGAAATACAAAACTGTCACCATACAGGCCACTATAAGTACAACTTAAAAATGCTTAGGCAGAATTTAAATTCTACCCTTTTGATGAAAAACTTCTATCTTACACAACACTAATTCTTGAACAAAAGACCTTTTGTATGTAGTTCATTTGTATATATAACAAAGCCAGTACTGGAGTTCAAGTTCTCGTAAGAATTTCAGAAACTATGTTTGATAGCTCACTGAAGTTGGAGCAGACTTAAGAACACAGAAAAACAGTATCAAGGTAAAGAAAAGCACTGGAATGCAACCTTAACAGGTATCTACAAGTGGAACAAATACCGAAGCACAGGACCTGTGGCAGAATTCACCATACTGCCAGTACTGTAATCCTGCTACAGAGTAAATCACCAGATTACAGGTATATACAACTGTAACAATCATGAAGTAATATACAGTCTTCCCACAGAAGTACAGCACAATGTGTAAACATGTTAAAATCATGCAGTAACATACAGCCTTCCCACAGAAGTACAGCATAACGTGTAAACAGTGCTAAAATCATGCAGTAATATACAGTCTTTTAACAAAAGTACAGGATAACATGTAAACAGTGCTAAAATCATGCAGTAATATACAGTCTTCCCACAGAAGTACAGCTTAATGTGTAAACAGTGCTACAATCATGCAGTAATATACAGTCTTCCCACAGAAGTACAGCATAACGTGTAAACAGTGCTAAAATCATGCAGTAATATACAGTCTTCCCACAGAAGTACAGCATAACATGTAAACAGTGCTAAAATGATGCAGTAATCTACAGTCTTCCCACAGAAGTACAGCATAATGTGTAAACATGCTAAAGTCATGCAGTAATATACAGTCTTCCCAAGGAAGTACAGCATAATGTGTAAACAGTGCTACAATCATGCAGTGATATACAGTTTTCCCACAGAAGTACAGCATAACGTGTAAACGTGCTAACATCATGCAGTAATATACAGTCTTCCCACAGAAATACAGCATAATGTGTAAACGTGCTAAAATCATGCTGTAATATACAGTCTTCCCACAAAAGTACAGCATAACGTGTAAACATGCTAAAATCACGCAGTAATATACAGTCTTCCCACAAAAGTATAGCATAAGGTGTAAACAGTGCTACAATCATGCAGTAATATACAGTCTTCCCACAGAAGTACAGCATAACATGTAAACATGCTAAAATCATGCAGTAATATACAGTCATCATGCAGTGATATACAGTCTTCCCACAGAAGTACAGTATAACATGTAAACAGTGCTAAAATCATGCAGTAATATACAATCTTCCCAAAAAAGTACAGCATAATGTGTAAACATTGCTAAAATCATGCAGTAATATACAGTCTTCCCACAGGAGTACAGCATAATGTGTAAACAGTGCTAAAATCATGTAGTAATATACAGTCTTCCCAGAAAAGTACAGCATAAGATGTAAACAGTGCTAAAATCATGCAGTAATATATAGTCTTACCCCAAAAGTACAGCATAATGTGTAAACAGTGCTAAAAGCATGCAGTAATATACAGTCTTCCCACAGGAGTACAGCATAATGAGTAAACAGTGCTAAAATCATGCAGTAATATACAGTCTTCCCACAAAAGTACAGCATAAGATGTAAACAGTGCTAAAATCATGCAGTAATATACAGTCTTCCCCCAAAAGTACACCATAATGTGTAAACAGTGCTAAAAGCATGCAGTAATATACAGTCTTCCCACAAAAGTACAGGATAATGTGTAAACAGTGCTAAAATCATGCAGTAATATAAAGTCTTCCCACAGAAGTTTAGCATAACATGTAAACAGTGCTAAAATGATGCAGTAATCTACAGTCTTCCCACAGAAGTACAGCATAATGTGTAAACATGCTAAAGTCATGCAGTAATATACAGTCTTCCCACAGAAGTACAGCATAACATGTAAACAGTGCTGCAATCATGCAGTAATATACAGTCTTCCCACAGAAGTACAGCATAATGTGTAAACATGCTAAAGTCATGCAGTAATATACAGTCTTCCCACAGAAGTACAGCATAACGTGTAAACATGCTAAAATCACGCAGTAATATACAGTCTTCCCACAAAAGTATAGCATAAGGTGTAAACAGTGCTACAATCATTTAGTAATATACAGTCTTCCCACAGAAGTACAGCATAACATGTAAACATGCTAAAATCATGCAGTAATATACAGTCATCATGCAGTGATATACAGTCTTCCCACAGAAGTACAGTATAACGTGTAAACAGTGCTAAAATCATGCAGTAATATACAATCTTCCCAAAAAAGTACAGCATAATGTGTAAACATTGCTAAAATCATGCAGTAATATACAGTCTTCCCACAGGAGTACAGCATAATGTGTAAACAGTGCTAAAATCATGTAGTAATATACAGTCTTCCCACAAAAGTACAGCATAAGATGTAAACAGTGCTTAAATCATGCAGTAATATACAGTCTTCCCCCAAAAGTACACCATAATGTGTAAACAGTGCTAAAAGCATGCAGTAATATACAGTCTTCCCACAGAAGTACAGCATAACATGTAAACAGTGCTAAAATGATGCAGTAATCTACAGTCTTCCCACAGAAGTACAGCATAATGTGTAAACATGCTAAAGTCATGCAGTAATATACAGTCTTCCCGTGGAAGTACAGCATAATGTGTAAACAGTGCTACAATCATGCAGTAATATACAGTCTTCCCACAGAAGTACAGCATAATGTGTAAACAGTGCTAAAAGCATGCAGTAATATACAGTCTTCCCACAGAAGTACAGCATAACATGTAAACAGTGCTAAAATGATGCAGTAATCTACAGTCTTCCCACAGAAGTACAGCATAATGTGAAAACATGCTAAAGTCATGCAGTAATATACAGTCTTCCCGCGGAAGTACAGCATAATGTGTAAACAGTGCTACAATCATGCAGTAATATACAGTCTTCCCACAGAAGTACAGCATAATGTGTAAACAGTGCTAAAATCATGCAATAATATACAGTCTTCCCTCAACTGGAAATAAAGCTATAAGTTAAGGTCCCAGAACGAACTATAAAAGTGTAAACTAAAGCATGGACAAAAAACAGTGAAATACAAAACTGTCACCATACAGGCCACTATAAGTACAACTTAAAAATGCTTAGGCAGAATTTAAATTCTTCCCTTTTGATGAAAAGCTTCTATCTTACACACCACTAATTCTTGAACAAAAGGCCCTTTGTGTATGTAGTTCAGTGGTATATATAACAGAATTGGTATAGAGGGATCCAATGAAACAAAGCCTGTACTGGAGTTCAATTTCCGTGGTAATAATTTCAGAAACTATGTTTGATAGCTCACTGAGGTTGGAGCAGACCTTAAGAACACAGAAAAACAGTATCAAGGTAAAGAGAAAAGCACTGGAATGCAACTTTAACAGGTATATAAAGCTATAACAAATACCGAAGCACAGGTCCTGGAGCAGAATTCACCATACTGCCAGTACTGTAATCCTGCTACAGAGTAAAGCACCAGATTACAGGTATATACAACTGTAACAATTTATTTATATTTATTTATTTTACATGCAGTAATATACAGTCTTCCCACAGAATTACAGTATCATATATAAACATGCTAAAATCATGCGGTAATATACAGTCTTCCCACAGAAGTACAGCATAACGTGTAAACAGTGCTGCAATCATGCAGTAATATACAGTTTCCCACAGAAGTACTGCATAATGTGTAAACAGTGCTAAAATCATACAGTAGTATACAGTCCTCCCACAGAAGTACAGCATAACATGTAGGCAGTGCTACAGTCATGCAGTAATATACAGTCTTCCCACAGAAGTACAGTATAACATGTAAACAGTCCTAAAATCATGCAGTAATATACAGTCTTCCCACAGAAGTACAGCATAATGTGTAAACAGTGCTACATTCATGCAGTAATATACAGTCTTCCAAATAAGTACAGTACAATGTGTAAACAGTGCTACAATCATGCAGTAATATACAGTCTTCCCAAAGAAGTACAGTACAATGTATAAACAGTGCTAAAATCATGCAGTAATATAAAGTCTTCCCACAGAAGTACAGCATAACGTGTAAACAGTGCTACAGTTATGCAGAAATATAGTCTTCCCACAGAATTACAGTACAATGTGTAAATGTGGTAAAATCATGCAGTAATCTACAGTTTTCCCACAGAAGTACAGCATAACATGTAAACAGTGCTGCAATCATGCAGTAATATACAGTCTTCCCACAGAAGTACAGCATAACATGTAAACAGTGCTGCAATCATGCAGTAATATACAGTCTTCCCACAGAAGTACAGCATAATGTGTAAACATGCTAAAGTCATGCAGTAATATACAGTCTTCCCACAGAAGTACAGCATAACATGTAAACAGTGCTGCAATCATGCAGTAATATACAGTCTTCCCACAGAAGTACAGCATAACATGCTAAAATCATGCAGTAATATACAGTCTTCCCACAGAAGTACAGCATAACATGTAAATTCTTCCATTTTGATGAAAAGCTTCTATCTTATACACCACAAATTCTTGAATAAAAGACCCTGAATGGATGTTGTTCAATGATAAATATAACAGAATTGGTAGAAAGGGATCCAGTGAAACAAAGCCAGTACTGGAGTTCATGTTCCGCGGTAAGAATTTCAGAAGCTATGTTTGATAGCTCACGGGTTGGAGCAGACCTTAAGAACACAGAAAAACAGTATCAAGGTAAAGAGAAAAGCACTGGAATGCAACCTAAACAGGTATATACAGCTATAACGAATACCGAATCACAGGTCCTGGAGCAGAATTCACCATACTGCCAGTACTGTAATCCTGCTACAGAGTAAAGCACCAGATTACAGGTATATACAACTGTAACAATTTATTTATATTTATTTATTTTACATTTTTTTACCAGGAAAGTCTAACTGGAATTAGGTTCATTTACAGTGGAGGCCTGAGGAGACAAGCTCCACATCAAACAATTCTATACAGTGGTAAATAAGATCAAGATATAACATACAATAGTTTATTCCAGGCAGTATGCATATTGGACCCTGGATGTCAGTATTTTGGAAAAAAATACACATTGACTGATGCAATCAAGAGAGACATCTCACACAAGAGACATCTCGCACAAGAGACATCTCGCACAAGAGACATCTCGCAAGACATAATAGTACAAGTATCCGGCCCTGTTTGGGAGCTTCTGAGTGCTACGCACTAGACATAGTAAGCAGTGACAGAGAGGAGGGTAGCGAAAATATGGAGGAAAGTATTTACGTAATGCAAGGACAGAGCCAGGACTGCACGAGCTGTGGCTTAAGTAACCTTTTGAGCAGTGAGATAGATGTTGCTGAAGAGATATTTTGGGGGAGGTTATTTCATTCCTTAGCGATGGTACGAGAGAAAAGAGCTTTCCCTGGAGTGTTGTTGTCTTTGGATATACAGAGCAGGGTCTTGTTGGATGAGCATAGAGCACGGTTTACAGAGTACTGGTTTAATAGTTGGCTTAGGGCTTGAGTTTTGTGGGGATTCTTTAGTATGTTGAAAGTGAGCACTAGCTGGTGATACCTAATTAGCTGAGGGAGTTCTAACCATTGTAGCTCTTTTAAGGCAAGACAGTGATGACTTCTAAAAGTGGAGTTATTGGCGAATTTTGCAACTTTATTGTAACATGATTCAAGTTTGCCTAAGTCTGTTTTCTTGATGTGAATTAGGATTGCTGATGCATATAGTAGGGTAGACAAGAGGTGAGTTTGGGCTAGGGTGATACGTGCCTGGTCTGATAGGAATTGCTTGTGTTTGTATAGGATTCCTAATTTTTTGTGTACTTTTTTAATGGTTTGAGAGAGATGGACATCAAAGTGAAGATCCTTATCTATTTCAACACAGAGGAGCTTAGTATGGGGGGATGGTGAGATTGTGGTGCCATTTTTGGAGGTGATGGTGAAGGAAGGAGGTATGGTTTTGGATTTGTTGGGGGTGAAAAGAAGTAATTTGGTCTTGTTGTGGTTTAGAATAAGTTGTATATCAGTAATCCATTGTTCCACGGAGCAGAAGGATTCTTGGGTAAGCTTTTGAAGAGTGGTTATGGATGAGGCTGAGCAGATTAGGGTTGATTCATCTGCATATTGTATAAGAGGTTTGTAGTTTGTTTGTGAAAATGGTAAATAGTAAAGGACCCAGTATTGACCCTTGTGGAATGCCAATGGTACTTGCTAGTAGAGGTGATAGCACACCTTGCCATATGATTGATTGTTTTCTATCAGAGAGAGAGAGTTTCTGAACCAGAAAGTAGTAGAGGAGGCAAAGGACATGGTTGATAGACTGTCTATAAGTAGGTTATGTGAGACCATGTCAAATGCCTTTGATAGATCTAAGGATATGGCTGATATGAAGTTGTTGTTGTTTCTAAGTTGATTAACCTTGCTGGTAAAGGAGAAAAGAGCTGTAGTTGTACTATGGTTTGGCCAGAAGCCATGCTGTGTGAGGGAGAGGAGATTATGTGAGGTTAAGAAGTGCATCACCTGTGTGTGAATGCATTCCTCCAAGATCTTGGAAAGGGGGGATAAGATATCAATGGGGTGGTAGTTTGATGGTTCATAGCAGTTGCCACCTTTGTGAAGGGGAATGATGTATGACACTTCCCATAGTTGGGGGATGTAAGCTTCTTATATGGAGCAGTTTATCAGAATAGAGACAGGGTAGGCTAGGGACTCTGCAGCTAATTTTAGGATAGTAATGGGTAGACCATCTGCTGCGAGAGTGCTGGGTTTAAGTTTGGAGAGTAGTTTTTTAACTGTGGAGATTGGCACGGGTGAAAATGTAAAGGGGGGTATACTATTGTGATCTATAGTTGGGGTGAATCTAGAGCTATGGTTTGATAACTGAATAGATAAAGAGAGAATAGATTCTGTGAAGTGATGGTTAAATTGAAAAGCTACGCTGTCATTATCAGTATTAGTGTTGGGAGCTGGGGTGGTAGTTTTGCCGGGTTTTAGAAGGGGATTGATAACCTGCCAGAACTTTTGGGGGTTCTTGGAATGTTTGTTTTGGATTTTTAGGAAGTAGTTTTGTTTATCTATTTTTGTCTTTTGCCTTGATTATGAAGTTGTTGATTTATTTGTTTATCTTAGCTGTTCTTTTTCCAGCTCTTCCAGGCATTGTCTCTGGCTTTTAGTAAGGCTTTTGTTGTTTTATCTAGCTAAGGGGCATAGTTAACTTTAATTCTATGTTTCCTGATGGGAGCTAGTTTATTAAAAGCATTCATAAAGGTGTTCTTGAAATATTCAACCACCTGGTCTAATGCTAGAGTTTGTAGTGGGTGCCGGTTACTTTGTTGTAGCATGCTGTTAAGAACCTGTGGATCTACCTTGTGCTCGTTTCTAGTTTCCTTATACAGTATAGGTTTGGGTATGTTTACCTGTCTATGCAGGAGGAATGTGGGGCAGTGGTCACTCAGTACATCAGGTAGGCAGCCCACATGATCATTTTTTGGGGGGAGATTAATTAAAGTCCAGTCGAGAATGGAGTGTTTTTTGGATTTTTTGTCAACTCTGGTGGGTTCTTGGATTAATTGTGAGAATCCAAATAAGTTTTTATGATGTGAGGGATAGTTGGAGTTGCAGGCTAGCCAGTCTAGGCTTAGGTTGCCTAGCAGGACAGTTTCTTGGTGCAGGTTGATTGTAGTCCATTGTAACATTTGCTCAATTATAGGAGGGATGGAACTGCAGCGGAAATTGATTCTCTTTTTGTTTTTGAGGGAAGTAACAGAGCCCAATGTTTTGCTATTGTGGAATTTGGGAAGTGGGGTTTTTAAAGGCTGGAGGTTAAATGTGTTTTTAAATAAAATTGCTACTCCGCCTCCCTTTTTGGTATCTCTGTCTTGACTTAGGATGTTATAACCTGGGGGGAGAATTTCTTAATTTTGGATGGTGGGTTTAAGCCAGGTTTCAGTGATAGTTAGTGTATCTGGGGAGTAGTGGGCTATGAGTGGGTGTAAGTCATGTAGCTTATTGGATATACTTGTAGAGTTTAGGTTAATGATAAGTAGGTCTGATTACTGTTTGTTTGAGAGAATTTTGTTGTGTGGACCTGGGTTGGGGTGTATGTCTCCTGAGATTGGTAGCCATTTTTTGAGGAGTAAATTGAGTTTAACAAATACTGAAACACCATTCTTGGAGCAGAATTCATCATACTGCCAGTACTGTAATCCTGCCACAGACTAAAGCACCAGATTACAAGTATATACAGCTATAACAAATACTGAAGCACCAGTCCTGGAGCAGAATTCACCATACTGCCAGTACTGTAATCCTGCCACAGACAAAGGCACCAAATTACAGGTATATACAGCTATAACAAATACTGAAGCACCAGTCCTGCAGCAGAATTCTCCATAGTACCTGTACTGTAATCCTGCCACAGACTAAAGCACCAGATTACATGTATATATAACTATAACAAATACTGAAACACCAGTCCTGGAGCAGAATTCACCATACTGCCAGTACAGTAATCCTATTACAGACTAAGGCACCAGATTACAGGTATATACAACTATAACAAATACTGAAGCACAGGTCCTGGAACAGAATTCACCATACTTCCAGTACTGTAATCCTGCCACAGACTAAGACTGATTTTTTTAATATAGCCTTAGTGCCTACAACCCAGAAAAATGGTTGTGCGGTTGGGCTACTTGTCTCACCTCCTGCCTTACACCCGGGCGCTCCCTTCCCCCAATCTATATACAAGGACTGCCACTGCCCGAAACAGAAGACACCTTTGAATTGTCTACTACCCAGGTGCCATAAATCGCCACCACTGAGAATACTTTCTCTACCTAAGGAAACCTAAGTGTATGTAGCCTTAATAAGGAAACATTCTTTTGCAAAGCTTGTATTATTCTGACCTCCCGTGTGTGTGATAGTAGCCTACAGCAGCCTGTTTGCCACTCTCCCCTTCCAGTCTTTCTCAATGTTTCCTAGACCCAATCTATAGTGAATGAAGTCTTTTCCCTCACTCTGTCCACCCTCTCCTTGCCACTAGATGGCAGCATACACATATACAGTTGCTTACCTTGTCTATTCCTTCCAACCCCCCACCTACAGTTTTCAGCTATTTATCAGCTATTTTAAACATTCCTGCAGACGCTTGCTCAGTCTTTTCTCCCCTAACCTCCACCAAAGTTTAACAGCTATTTTATTTCTAAACTCTATCAGCTAATTTACTTCTGCTCTACCACTCTCATAACTACATAACTCCCTCTACTTCCCAGGAGTATAACAACCTCATATACCGTGTTCAAATTACCTTCATTAACTCTTCAGCTGTAGCCCATATTATTTCTTGTATTACAGTCTCTGATAGTTTCTGCAGTCCCCACTCCCCTCTGGCTCTAAACTTATATTCACATAATCACTCCTACTTCCTCCCTACCTATTAAACTCCAATCCTTTCACCATCCCTCACTTCCTACTCCCTCCCCCTACATACCATCTTTCACCTCACCTATCCCTCCCATCTTAATAAGGCAATACCTACTCCTATACCTTTCTCAACACCATATATCTACCTTATCTAAATCTCAACATGCTTACAAAACATACATCCTTCTCTATTCAACTACTACTTCCTCTGAACCTTATCTACATCTGCTACCTTACCCAGCTCAGCACTACTACCCACTCACCATCTTCATACAACCAGCTCACTCCCCACAATACACTCACACTCATTTAGGTCAATATCCCCCAGCCTGTATCCAATTAACTATTTTTCCACTACAAACTAATCACTCCTTATAACATCTCTAGCCCTCCTCTAACCACCAAAACCCTCACAAATCTAATAATACACAACCTAGTAACAAAGCAATCCAAACACCACTTCAGCATAATCCAACAACTAACAACCATACTTCTATCTGGAGATATGCACCCTAACCCCGGCCCAAACACCTCCTCCTCTACATCCAAATCCATCCCACTAGCTTCTCTAAATGCCCAAAGCATAGCTAACACAATTCCCAACCTGCATGCCTGGCTACTCTACAACAAACCTGACATCTTAGCTATCTCAGAAACCTGGTTAAAACTTCATATGAAAGATGCTGAAATAGTACCCCCTAACTACTCCATCATCAGAAAAGACAGGGCCCACAGAAAGAGTGGCGGAGTAGCTCTACTCCACTCATCCTCCCTATCCATTACTCCTTATAATAAAGCCATTCCCCACTTCACCAATGCAGAATTAATACTAGCTCTACTTCAACTAAATAGACACAAACACATATGCATAGCCTCCCTTTACATTCTTCCTGGAGACAGTACTTGAAGATATCCTTTCCTGGCTTTCTACCAATATCACCAATGAAACTATAATACTGGGAGACACAAACATTAACTAGTCCTCCATTCAGTCCCCTTCACACCCCCTAAACATCAACCTATATCATTACTCTCAGCTCATCAGTTCCATAACCAGGCTCTCTAAAGACTTCTCCAGTGGTAGCACCCTTGACTGGATCTTAGTCTCTCACCCCCACTACTACCCTAATAGTGGGACTCTTCCCGATTCCCTCAGCGACCACCTCCCCATCTTTATAAGACGTCTTCCTTCACCCTTACATGTAACTCATAATTACATCACCACTCACTGCATAAAAAACTTCAACCCCAAAGCCTTCTCTGACTCCCTAAAATCACTAAACTGGAACCCTCTAAAAACTCTACCCCTGGAAAATGTTGTTTCCCACTTCAATTCAACTTTCCTAAAACTGTTAGATAGCTATGCCCACATAAAAAACAAAAGAATAAGAAACAAAACTACCCATTGGCTAACCAAAAACACATTAACTGCCATGCACCTTAGAGACAAAACCTGGACACGTTACCTAAGAAACAAAACTCCACCACCCTTAATGAATTCAAAACACTTTGCAACAGAGTTAAAAAGCTTATTACAGCAGACCGGCAGAATTACTTCTCCTTATTTCAAAACAACCATAAAACCAATCCACAAAAATTCTGGAACGGTATCACTACCCTCCTAAATCCCAGCTCAGCTGAAAACCCAAGCCCAGACCCAAACGCACTAGATATAGATCTGGCCACCCAATTAACTCTTTTTTCATCGACTCTGTTTCCAAACTAACCTCATCCTTCTCTAATAACACTTCAGCCCCACTTTTGCATCTCATCTCTTGTCACCCCCCTCACCTCCACACACTCGTACCCTCTCTTTCCAACCCCCACCATTCTCCATAAAACCCATTCCTACTTCAACCATAAGAAAACTCCTGCAAAAGCTAAAACCATGCTCCAATGCCCCCGATAATATTCCCTCATCCTTCCTCAGCATAGCTGCCGAAGCCATTGCCTTCCCCATCAGCATCCTAATAAATCACTCTATCCAAGAAGGTCTTGTACCCAAACTCTGGAAAAGGGCTTTCATCATTCCCTGCACAAAGGAGGCAATAATAATATTGCAAACATCCGTCCCATCGCCATCCTCTCTCCTATATCAAAACTCCTAGAGAAATGTATCCATCTTCATCTCCTTCCCTATCTCATAGATAATAACGTATTAACTCTCACTCAACATGGATTCAGACCCAGTCACAGCACTATGACTGCCTTCCTATCCTTCCTGGAAACTGAATAAAGCCAGGGATTCTGGCTTTACTGTATCTACCCTCTTTCTTGACCTCTGTAAGGCCTTTGATACTATCTCTCATAACCTTCTCCTGACTAAACTAACCTAAACCGATCCCCTTCCTCTCTCACAATCTTCTCCTGACTAAAATTTCTAAACTAAACCTATCCCCTTCCTCTCTCAATTGGTTCACTAGCTACCTCTCTAACAGGCAACAAGCAGTCTACTGGAAAAAAGGCCATCTCCTCTTTCCTTAACACCCCCACTGGTGCCCCCCAGGGTTCCATATTGAGTCCCCTCCTCTTCAATATATTCATAAATGATTTCTTCCACTCAATCCCTTATGCTAACCTTATTCAATACACAGTCGATTTAACTATAATCTGTGCTACCACATCTATCCCACTCTCTTAAAGATTACTCAAGACGCCTTCTCTACCATATACCACAGAACAGTGGATGAAAGACAATCACCTAGCACTCAATGCATCAAAAACCAAACTCATGGTATTTACCCCCTCTAAAACCACCACCATTGATAGAAACCTATTCTCCATCACTAGCCAGAACATACCTCTAGAACTGGTATCTGAAACCAAACTATTAGGAGTCCACATCAATGACCAGCTTAAATTCAATTCCCATCTACAACTAAACATAAAAAAAAACACACCAAAAACTTGGCATGCTCTACCACCATAATCGCTACCTCACTGCATCTACTAAGTTCACTCTTGCTACTACATTTCTCATTCCTTCCCTCCTTTATGGTGCCCCTCTCCTAACAAACCTACAATCATTTCTCAAGACAAAACTCTCCTTTTGTTATAATAAAATTGCCAAATTCGCCACTAGCCACAAATCTTCAACCCATCACTGTGCATCTGTCCACAAAGTAAACTGGCTAGAGCTTCCCAACTCTCTCTCCTGTACTCCGCTTACCTATGCACACAAACACATTGTTTACCCCTCCCTCTTTCCCTTAATTTCCTCTACCTTTAAAATGCCCCACCCAGAAAGACTCCTAAGATCTAACAACCAAAACCTAATAGAATTGTACAAACCTCTTCGTCCCCCGGGACACAACCACCTGCCTTTGCCCTGGCATGCCTAGGGAACTCCCTCCCTCTATCCGCACCACCACAAACCTCTCTTCCTTTAAAAAATCACTTCACATCTAACATACAAGTGGGAATGCTCCTGCTCCCACCCCACACAGCCTATTCTCCTCTTCCTACAGGCAACTTTCTCATTTATTCCAGACTCTAATTTCATATTTGCATCTAGCAAATACTAAGCCAGTTGTTAATAACTTCTTATAATTGTCTAACTGTACTATTCCATTTCAAGAAACTGTATATTTACAAATGCAATGTTTGTTTTTTGTACTTAATGTAACCTAAAATTTAATTGTAACTGCTGTAATCTTTGTTTTGTCTTGGAGCTTTTCTCCCCGGGACTCCATTGAAAACGGGCTCTTATTGGCCCAATGGTTAACCAACTGCAAATAAATAAAATAAATAAGGCACCAGATTACAGGTATATACAACTATAACAAATACTGAAGCACCAGTCCTGGAGAAGAATTCACCATACTACCAATACTGTAATCCTGCCACAGACTATGGCACCAGATTACAGGTATATACAACTATAACAAATACTGAAACACCAGTCCTGGAACATAATTCTCTATACTGCCACTGCTGTAATCCTGCCACAGACTAAGGCACCAAACTACAGGTATAGACTAAGGCACCAGATTATGTAGAAATTTACCAGTAACCTCATAACTAAACTCTGGTAGTAGATTGCAGGTTTGACACATCTGTGACTGAAGCTACAAGACTGAGGCCCCAGACAAGATTTAAAATACAAAAGCTACTTTGTACATGTAATTCTACTTATGGAAATAGGTGTACATTACAATGTATTAACAAAGCTAAAATCTTGCAGTTGTGTCTTTCGGCTTATCACAGTTAGGGGTCACCAAAGCGGAACGCCGGTCCGCTAATGTTTGGTAGTGGATTTTTACATGCCGAGTTACCAGCCCTGATGCACAACCTTCAATGAAGGCACGCCCATTCACGCATGCCTCCACACAGAAGACGCTCTAGCTAAGAATCGAACAGGACAACGTCTTGCTGTGAGGCGACAATGCTACCGCAGCACCACTATTGCAGTAATGCACAATATTCCCACAACTGGAAATGAAGCTGCAAGACTAAGGTTCTAGAGGAAACTTTAAAATGCAAACAAGTATGTTTTTTGGCTAAAACATGAACAAAAAGCACAGAGGTACAAAAAGTATTGTCACACAGGTCACTATAAGTGCAACTTAAAATATTTAAGCAGAATTTAAAAAATAGCCTTTTTCTACCCTTTGATGAAAAGTTTCTCTCTCCAACTTTTAGGCTTTCCATACCTCTGAGTCTTGAACAAAAGATCAGAAATTTGAAACCACACATATTTATGAAACATTTACCTTGTCCTATTGCTTAACCATTTGAGGTAATAGATATCAGACAAATAACCAGAAGCTTGTGTCTGCGAGGTTAAGACCTTAACCATTTCTGGTTTAAATGTTGTGGTTGAAATGCCCATGGGGTGTAATGCTATCGATGAGATTGTATCTGTGAAGGGTGAAATTAACTAGTTTGGTTGATTTACTGACCCATGTTTTGGTGAATGGCAACAGGTCTAATTATGTTCCATGTGGTCCGTCAACAGTTTTTGTCTTTGATTTATTCTTTACTTTGAGGTCAATCTACCAGGCAATCCACAGATCATTTTAACAACCTTCTTGGACCTTCGATATCAAGTACTGTTAATTCTTTAGGCAATGTTTATAGTAAAGTTACTTTAGTTAGTGACCAAAATTCTGGTGATGTTTCCATTCATTTAGTGCATAGATTGAGTGGTTCCTGACATATTGTAAGTTGTTTACAACATTTTATAAATATAATAGTTACTAGGTTTACTGTGACTCTTAAAATTCAAGTTTAAGACCTAGAACCTAATGAATACTACCAGTATAAAAATAGTTTATGTTGAAGAGTTTGCCATTTTTACTTCTTTCATAACCCCTATGGTTCCAGAGATATGAACATTTGTTTGAAATGTAAGGACATCATTTGATTCTGTCAATAGGCTTATGCTCCACCCAGTGGAAGTTACAGTGCAAACTTCCTGAGCTCCAATGGAGTGAATGAGTTAACGTGAACCTGGACATAAAACAGTATTTACAGGGGTCCATCCTGGGCAGTTAAATGGAAGAGCTCCACCTCTTCCTTCTTACCTACCCCAACTGGCATACCACAGGGATCCATCCTTGGGCAGTTAAATGGAAGAGCTCCACCTCTTCCTTCTTACCTACCCCAACTGGTGTACCACAGGGATCCATCCTTGGGCAGGTAAATGGAAAAACCCCACCTCTTCCTTCTTACCTATCCCAATGGGTGTACCACAGGGGTCCATCCTTGGGCAGTTGAATGGAAGAACTCCACCTCTTCCTTCTTACTTGCCCCAACTGGTGTACCACAGGGGTCCATCCTTGGGCAGTTGAATGGAAGAACTCCACCTCTTCCTTCTTACCTACCCCAACTGGTGTACCACAGGGGTCCATCCTTGGGCAGTTAAATGGAAGAACTCCACCTCTTCCTTCTTACCTACCCCAACTGGTGTACCACAGGGGTCCATCCTTGCGCAGTTAAATTGAAGAACTCCACCTCTTCCTTCTTACAACCCCACCTGGTGTACCATAAGGGTCCATCCATGGGCAGTTAAATGGAAGACCTCTACCTCTTCCTTCTTACCTACCCCAATGGGCGTACCACAGGGGTCCATCCTTGGGCAGTTAAATGGAAGATCTCCACCTCTTCCTTCTTGCCTACCCCAACTGGTGTACCACAGGGGTCCATCTTTGGGCAGTTAAATGGAAAAACTCCACCTCTTCCTTCTTACCTACCCCAACTGGTGTACCATAGGAGTATATCCTTGGGCAGTTAAATGGAATAACTCCACCTCTTCCTTCTTACTTAACCCAACAGGCATACCACAGGGGTCCATCCTTGGGCCTATGCTTGTTAACATCTTCATCAATACCTTCCACACTGCTATTCCTGATGCCAAAATCATTCAGTATGCAGACAATTCAACCTTAGTCTGCTCTGCCTCGAACCTCCCTGAATTGCTGACTAAAACTCAAACTGCTTTCTCAACAACTGAAAAATGGATGCACCAAAACCACCTCTCTCTCAATGCTAATAAATCTAAAATGTTACTACCCCCCCCACAAAGTCTTACTCTTATGACAAAAATGCTTTCAAAGTCCTTAGTCAAACCAACTCACCTATAGAAATGGTTCCTTCCGCTAAACTACTTGGCATTACTAGTGATGAACAGCTCAAGTCTGACATCCATATTCAACAAAATATTAAGAAAACCCACCAAAAACTAGGCATGCTATACAGGAATAATCGCTTTCTCTCAAACTCCACTTGGCAAACTCTGGCCACTACTTATCTTCTTCCCTCCTTACTATATGGAGCCCCTCTCCTAACCAACCTGTCCTCCTCTACCACCTCCAAACTAGAAAACTGCTATAATAAAATCTCTAAATTTTCCATCAGATCCAGAAATTCCATCCATCACTGCCTTAACCTACAATCTCTGAATTGCCTAGAACTCCCAAACTACCTAAACTACCTCCAACTCACCACTGCACACAGACTTGTATTTCACCCTACAAAATGTCCAGCTCTAGCAAATATCCTTCCCCCTTACACCCCCAACAGAAATCTCAGATCTGAACATCAAAACTTAATTGCTATCCACAAGCCAAAACGTCCTGCTGGCTAACCTCTCCTCTCTTTCTCAATAGGTAAAAAATGGAATTCTGTCCCTTCTACTCTAAGAACTATACCAAACTCAGAAAACTTTAAAACCCAGCTTTTCAAACACCTGTCCACTAAATGGAAATGTACCTGCCTTCACCCTACCTAAATCTGTCCAAGTACATGCCCCCAGGAGGTTTTCTCCCAGGTTCCTAAGCTTTCTAAATCTCCCTTAGCTCAGAGATAAAGGCTAATGTCAAAGACCTTTGGCTGACAAAGTTTACAGATGACTGCAAATTGGGAGCTATCATTGACTCCCCCATGACATAAACATCTTACAAGAAGGTTTAACACAGACAAATGACTAGTGTCAAAGTCACAGACTAAAACTCATTCCCAAGAAATGCATTGTGCCTTTGGGGAAAACTGCCACCCAGGCTAATTAAAACATCGATAAGATACCCCTGGATCTGGGAATATACTAAGACAGTAATCTGGCCTTCGACCCTCAGGTGGCCAAGATAGTAAGAAAATCATTCTATGTTGCCCAACCTATTAGTACAGGCATGGCATCAAGGTCTAAGGAAGTCACAGTGCTGCTTTATTCAGCCCTTATCAGACCCATAACTGAGTATAATGTCTCCTTCAGCATGCACATCACCAAACATATGCAACAGGTTCCTTACCAAGAGAATCCACATTATAAGCACATTGTCCTATACAGATTACTTTAAAGCCTTATATCTGTAATCTGTATCCTACTGGTTACTGACAGGCAATCTATGCCTGACATACAAGGCATCCTAGGATCCAGCTTATCCACAAAATGAACAGCATCCGAACCACTAGATCCAAGAGTTTTAATTATGTTTGTGACATAAATAAGACAAGATGGTAAGACAGTTATGTGTCTCAGAGTATCCCCATACATGTGAATTAGTGTCCATACCTAAACCTATTTAAGCATAACCTTCACCAATGGATGGAAAATCAAAAATTCACCCCAGGTCTGGCCACCATGAATCTGATAGACAGAGGCAGGCAGTAATGCCCAAGCTAACGAACCTGATAGACAGAGGCAGGCAGTAATGCCCAAGCTAACGAACCTGATAGACAGAGGCAGGCAGTAATGCCCAAGCTAATGAACCTGATAGACAGAGGCAGGCAGTAATGCCCAAGCTAATGAATCTGATAGACAGAGGCAAGCAGTAATGCCCAAGCTAACGAATCTGATAGACAAAGGCAGGCAGTAATGCCCAAGCTAACGAATCTGATAGATAGAGGCAGGCAGTAATGCCCAAGCTAACATACTTCCACACATCACCTCTAGAGCTGGAGTACCCTCCAGTATTTTAAACTATATTCATACCTCTCAACTGTACAAATTTTTGCAGAATGTCCAGATTTTTGTGTCATATTTTTGGTTCGTTTTTTCATAAAATTGTGTTTTTTCTGGCAAATTACTGGCAACTCATTAAAATTGAAGTTAGAAAATAATGACAAACATTTGAGTTTCAGACTTCATATCCTTCAGGAAATGCATGCTAATGCAAAACATGTTATTGTATCAACTTTCTAAGTTTGTAAGAGCAATATTTAAAAGTTTTCCCTATTTTTGGGCTTTTGTCCCACTTTTATGTATGGCTTTGTCCAGATTTCTTGCTCTAAGAAGTTGAGAGGTATTTTCAGTCACAACACAGATGCCATTGTCGTCTATGGTGAGAAAGGCTTTTAGGGAGAGGTGTTTCTTGTTTAGGCCCCTAGCATTGATCAGTAACACCTTCAAATTTCCTCTGCTTGTTTTGCTATGTTGGTAGGTTTATCAGGCTAGTATTGTCTAAAAAAGGAATTATGGGACTAGTTGATGTCTTTGTCAATAGTTGAAAACCTAGAGGGGACAGATGCAGGCCATCCCTAGTGAAGTAGCCTGGTCTGTTGATCCTCCCAGGCTGACAAAATTTGGATGCCCTCTGAATGACAGCAAAAACTAAGCCAGCTACTGATCTCAATTAGGTTTTTGCTCATGTAATGGCATTTTCCTGTAGAATGCTGTTCAATGCAAGGCTCATGCCTGCCTGACACACAGTCTGAGAGCTCTATCATGTCTAGCTTCATAAAGTCTAGGGAGGTACACCTCAAGTCATTGACATGTGCATGAATTATGACAGAGTTATGCTGGTACGTTTTGTTCAAGGACTTGAGTGCGTGCATGATCTGATGGATCCTGACACCAAAAAAGCAATTAACTGTCACGCTTTCCTTGTTTAACCTGGTAGCAGGCACATCTGTATGTCTTACAATGGAATCACCAATAACAAGAATGTTTGGTTGGCTGCATGCCTACTTTATTTATTTATTTACTTATTTATTTCACATTTGGTAACCGTTAGTCCAACTGAGTTTGCAAACTAACCCATTTTCAGTGGAGACCCAAGAGGAAAAGCCCCAGCAAACATAAATAAACATAAAGTGACAATATACAAATATTAAACAACAATCACAACACAAAATAATTGTAAAAAATAAAAGGTTATTAACTATTTGCAGTGCATTGATAGTAAGCAACCCGTTTTCAGTGGAGACCCAAGGGGAAAGAGCCCCAGCAAACATAAACGAAGATAAACGTACAGGACAAAAACTATTAAAAACAATAATGCAAATAGGAAATTAATTATAAAGAGAAAAACAAAAGAAAAAAATTTGAACATTAAGGGTTGCACTGATAGTAGTGGTCTAAATTTACTACATAGAGTAAAAACAAAATAAAAAGGTTGTTCAAAAGAAGGACAATGTATAAAAATTGATAGGAAGTGGGGGGGTAAATAGTGTGGAGAATGGGAGAGGGAGAGAAAGGAGGGTGCTATAGTAGGGCTATAGTAGTAGAGCTGAGAGTTTAGGAGGTTAGTATAAGCAGAAGTTACTAACGGAGAAAGAAAGTTAGGAGATGCAACAGGTTATACAGTAGGCCAGACTAAGACTATGTGTGGTCAAGGCAACGGCATAATTTTAAGTTTAGTAGGTGGGATTTCAGCTCCTTTTTAAAACAGGGAAAGGTTGAATCTAATATGGAGAGGGAGTTTGTTCAGTTTAGTGAGACAGAGTGTTTGTGAAGTAGTTTGCCAATATTCCTTTTGGGTTTATAAACTGAGAGAAGATGCTGATCAGCACTCCAAAGAGGCCGGGGGGAAGAGTAGAGAGTAACAAGTACTAATCTATGAACCTATGAACAAGGGAGGTGAGAGCAGGGCAGGCAGAGGGGTTGTTGAGTATGGAAAAGGTAGTGTGGAGTTGTGATTGCAGTAGAAGGTGCAGAAATTTCAGCCACTGAAGTTTGTTTAGTGAGAGGCAATGATGTGAAGAGAGTGGTTGGTTTAGAATAAATCTGGCAATTTTGTTGTATGTTTGTTCCAGTTTCTGCATTGAGGTAGTTTGGATATTGGTAAAAATGGGGGAAGCGTATAGAAGACTAGGTAAGAGAAATGCCTGTGCAAGAGTGTGTTTAGTGGCAGTAGTGAGAAATTTTTTGTTCCTATAAAGTAGTCCAAGTTTTTGGTGTTTTTTTTGATAGCTTGTTGTATGTGCAAGTCAAATTTTAGTTGGTCATCAATTATTACCCCAAGGAGTTTGGTGTGCGAGGCAGGGGAGATAGTGGTCCCATCTAGGGAGGAAAGAGAAAAGTTGGATTTAAGATGAGAGAGTATCTGAGGTAGAAAGAGAAGGAGGTGAGTTTTCTTAGGGTTAAGGATTAGTTGATTGTTTCTGAGCCATTTTTTGACAGAGATAAAGGAATTCTGTGTTAGTGTGTGTAGTTCAGACATAGTATTGGAGATAGATAAGAGAGGAGAGTCATCTGCATATTGTATTACAGATGAAAGACTGCAGGATGAATGTAGATTGTTGGTAAAAATGTTGAAAAGTAGCAGTCCAAGTATGGCGCCTTGGGGGGGTACTCCTGTTTGAACAGCACGAAAGGGTGGGAAAGCCTGCTGCCATCTAACAGCTTGTTTTCTGCCAGTAAGTTAGGATTGGAACTAGCCAAGGGTAGAAGAAGAGAGGTTTGGGTCTGTTTGTTAAGAAGGATGGGATGAGACACAGTGTCAACGGCTTTAGAGAGATCAAGGAATAGACAGAAGATGAGGAGGTTGTTGTCCCTAGCTTCTGCAACATTTTGAGTAAAGGATAGTAAGGCAAACGAGGTACTGTGCTTAGGGTGGACCCATGTTGTGAGGGGGTGAGGAGATTTTTGTGAATGAGATAGAACAGTAGTTGAGCATGTATACATTTTAAAAGGATCTTAGAGAGCAGTGAGAGAATAGTGATTGGTCTATAGTTAGAGGGTTCAACAGAGTTGCCACCCTTGTGTAGAGGAGTGGTATAGAAGGATTTCCGGTATAGCAGATTCCTGAATGGAGTGGTTGATTAAGATAGATACAGGATATGCAATAGAGACAACAGCAATTTTCAGAAATTGAGGGGGGAGTTTATCAGTGGAGGGAGAGCATGGGTTTAGTTTTCGAAGCAGGGATTTGATGTAATTAGTAGAAACAGGTTGCAAGGTAAAAGGCTGAGAGACAGTGGAGCATAGAGGTTTAGGGGGAGGTGAGGGTGACACAGTAGAGTTGGGGTGAGCAGAGTTACCAGAGCGTAGGAGTTTAGAGATGCTGTCTATGAAGTGTTTGTTGAGTAAGTCTGCAGTTTCAGAGATACAGTGATATGGGAAAGGGTCAGGGATGGTAGGAGACCAGTGTGGAGCAGGGAGTTGATAGTGCTCCAGAATGTTTGGGGGTCATTTGGGTGAAAGCTTTGAAATTTACTGAAATATTGGCATTTATCCAATATAAGTTTTTTTACATGGTTTCTGAGTTGCTTATAACCTTGGAGAAAGGTGGGAGTTTTAGTGGTTTGCCATTTTTGCCATAGAGCATCTCTCTCATGCATCAAAGCAGGAGTAGCTTTGGAGAGCCAGGGTGTGAAATTAGACTTGATGTTGATTTTGTGAGTTGGGGCAAGATAGTTTTGGGCATCAAGGAAAATGTGGTTGAATTCAGTAACAGCATCATTGAGCGGAAGAGTTTTAGGAAAGACCAGTTGATGGCAGAGAGTCTATAGTTTAAGGTTTCAGGGGAAAAGTTAGTCAGTTTCATACAATCTCTGTAGAGATGGGGCTTAGAGAGATGAGGAGAGTGCCTTAAGACAGCGATGGGAGAATGGTCACTAACAGAGTCAGGCAAGGTAGAAGGGTTACAATAGTTGTTAGGAGAGTTGGTCAAGATCCAGTCAATTGTGGAACCAGTAGCAGTTTTACTGTAGTGGGTAGGGGTAGTGATCAGTTGTGAGAACCCATACAGGTTCATGAAATGTTGGGGTAAGTCACCAATAAGGGAGTTCCAATCTATATTAACATCTCCAAGAATGATGGTTTCATAGGGGATGGAGGTATTTATCCAGGAGAGCATAGGTTCAAGGACAGGGATGTTTTTACCTGGGGTTTTATAGATAGAGGCAATAACAAACTTCCTATAGTTATTGATGTGGCAGTCTAGGAGCAGTAGTTCAGCAGGGGAGAAACTAGGCAGGGTAATGTCTATAGATGTTAGCATCAGTAAGACAGAGTACAAGATAGCCACCCCAACGCCTTTTTTGGGTGTCCTATCAGACCTATAGGTATTGTATTGAGGTGGGACAAATTCAGAGGAATTTATATGATATGATTGATTTATGGACTTGGCATCTGTTGTGACTCCTTGTGCCATGTGAGGAGGTAGGCTTAACTTGCTGAGTGTGCTTTGTGCCTCTGTTGTGTTTTAGCAGTTTTGAAGGTTTAGGCTAGTTGATCTTTAGAACCTCACCATACGATGGATTATATGTATTGTGATGTCCTTGGATATGTGTGTTTTGTGGTGCACTGCTGACAATTTTGGTGTCTAACTTTACTGTGTCGTTGTCTGTGTCATCTTGAACGGCATCAAGGGGTCCTCTTACAGTGGGACGATCAGTGGAAACGTCAAGTGCAAATCTGATTTGACCAGTATCGATATTAACATTTTTTCCCCTATATGCTCCTATCAAAAAAATAAATAAATACTGTTTGTATAAATAGAAATAGTGTAGCACATGTTGTCCTTCTATCTTGGTGTACCCTGTCAGTTTGTGTGGTAAGTTCTGCTAGTAACGACATGGCTCTTTTTATTGTGTTCATAATACATACTTCAGACTAATACCTTTGAATCCAGTCTTATATTTCTATCATTCTCACATGGACCCAACAATATGTGTTTTGTGTTGAGTAATTTTTCTTTTTTAATAATTTGATTTCATTAATAATTTGATTTCATTAAGAATTTGATTTCATTAATAGTTTGATTTCAACATTCATCTTTTACATCCTTGCAGCATCTTTATCGTGTCACCTCTCCTTTTAACTGTGTGTAATCTTGGTTTATCTGACTGGGCTGGTTTTGCTGATACTCTGCCATGATTTTCTAAGTTTTGTGAACTAATCCCTTTCAGCACTGTAATAATTAAATCCTATCTCTGTCAGTGTAGTAGTAACTAAATTCAATCCCTTTCAATGTTGTAATAATTAAATCCAATCCCTGTCATAGGTAGGTACTAGGCTATTGGCCCTAGGGCCTATATAAGCCTAGTCAAAAAGTACCCTGGCTTTCACCACCCAAGAAAATTATTTTCCTGTGCCACTGTCGAGCAGAGCCACAGAAGTGATCCCAGGGTGAATTTCCTATCTCCCATCCAATCATCAAGATTTTTCTTGAAGAGTGCTAATGAGGAGCTTTGTTTTATTATCGATAGGTAGTTTGTTCCAGAGCATGGGAAGTCTCTGGGACAGGCATCTATCCCTCCAGCATGTTCTGTTTATTGTGGTGACAAGGTTTAGGTCCCTAGAGCGTGTAGCTCATAGGGATCGGAATTTCTTTAAGTGGAGCATGTCTGAAAGCTCTGGGTTTGACATAGCTTTGTGTGTTAGATAGAGATCGCCTCTGATATGCGACAGAGTAAAGCTGCAGTTTTTTGAGACGGTCTGCGTAGGGCAGCTGTTTGAGGCCGGTAATCATCTTTTGTAGTAATAATTAAATCCAATCCCTTTTAGTATTGTAATAATTAAATCCAATCCCTGTTAGTGTAGTAGGAATTAAATCCAATCCCTTTCATAGTTGTAATAATTAAATCTAATCCCTGTCAGTGTAGTAATATCTAAATCCACTCCCTGTCAGCATAGTATTAATTAAATCTAGTCCATGTCATTGTAGTAATAATTAAATCCAATCTCTTTCAGTGTTGTAATAATTAAATCCATGCCCTATCTGCATAGTAATAATTAAATCCAATCCCTTTCAGAGTTGTAATAATTAAGTCTAATCCCTGTCAGAGTAGAAGTAACTAAATCCAGTATCATTCAACATTGTAATAATTAAATCCAATCCCTGTCAGAGTAATAATAATTAAATTCAATCACTTTCAACGTTGTAATAATGAAATTCAGTCCCTGTAATTGTAGTAATAATTAAATCCAGTTCTGTTTAGTGTTGTAATAATTAAATCCAATCCCTTTCAGTGTTTAATAATTAAATCCAATCCCTTTCAGCACTGTAAAAATTAAATCCAATCCAAATCAGAGTGGTAATAATTAAATTCACTTTGTGTTCTATGGATACGTCATCTAGTTCAACTTCAGATGTTACAGCTGTTCACATTTCTGTCCAGTCACTTATCTGTCTGTGGTTTGCAATTGTTTCCTTCAACTGTCTCCTGACTTAAAAGAGCTAAGGGTACAAATAGCCTTTAAATGCAAAATCCTGCATCACCTACTCAAAAGTATGAACATAATAGAAGATTACTATGAGCAATTCCTAGTGGAAAACGAAAACAATAATCATACGACTTGGAAATGTATCATGTTTTTGCTGTGACAAAGTAAAGACATAACTGCTTCTAAAAAAGTGTCTGCAACTTCTTAAACAGTTATAGTATTAAGCAGTCAAGCACTGTATTACATAGGTAATGTTTCTAATAATTTTGGCAGAAATTCTCAAGGCTGGATATCACATTATACTTGAAAAACAACGATGATAATGTAGATTCATCACAAAGAAAATTTAAAGAACAGCATATATGAACATTAAATGAGCATTTTTATTTAAGACAAATGAAAGACAAATCCAGACATTATAAAGAAGCTAATAATATTATTAACTACTGTGAATCTAGCTAGGATACATACGGATAGAATAGTAAGTGTATGTACTTAACAATTAAAAACTAGTTGAGTAATCTAAGCAGTATACCACACATTACCTGAAGAGTGAAAATAAATGTAAAGCTGAAGCCACTGTTAAAACAGTTTGATCTCACAGTGGCATCTTATCATTTGATCTACAAGGGCCTTCTCCAGGGAATCTGCAAATTAGTTTATCTTGTCTTCCTCTTCATTTTTGAAATTTATTTTCTCTGAAATTCACACAGATGGAATTGTACATATCCTACAGTGTTGCACATTGTGAGACTGGGCACCTCACTGGAAGGCCTGCTTATTCCTAAACACGGAGAAAGCACACTTCCATCAGATTGACAACAAAACAGTGACTCAGGCCTATATCATTTACAAAGACAGTGAGGTACAAACTTGGGTAAACTATTCTTTACTGACCTGTCCAAGCACAGGGGCCAGTAGAAGGTCATTTCTGAGCCCTGAAAATGAACTGACAGGATAAGAACATATTTGTGACATTTAATATTATGACTTGCACTAGAACTTGGTACATACCTCGCAACTGTATCAAATTTCTTGGCATTTACCGGTTTTGAGGGCAAAATAATGGAGTGCCACAAATTCCCAAGTGGCCCCTTTAATTCCCGATTTTTTTTTAGATTATTTTATTTATTTATTTTTTGCATTGCCACTTTAAATTTATGGCTGACATCACCACGCATCACCAGCCTACAGGGACATGCTTGATGACATCAGCTACTGCCTGTTGGATTCAGTCAGATTTATTTTAAACTATTTGGAGGGAAAAGTAATGGTGGCAGATGTAAGTTTAGGAGAGTCCTATATCGTCTAGCCTCCAGCAAACTGTATTATATCTGTTTGTATCTTATCTGTTGTGCTGTAAGTCTTTTATCAAGTCATTTTGCAGGGGTGCTTTATCAGCTGTAAATCAGTCTGTTGTCAAGTCGTTTTGCAGGGGTGCTTTATTGGCTGTAAATCAGTCTGTTGTCAAGTCATTTTGCAGGGGAGCTTTATTTGATGTGTAAGTTCATTGTCAAGTCATTTTTGTATGCTGTGTTGTGTGTGTCTATTCAAACTTATCTGCTGTAATAATTGTGCTGCCTGCAATTTGCTAATAAGTTCACTTTTATCTGCTGTAAAGTCTGTTCAATGGAAAATTGTGCTGCCTGCAAATATTTCAAACATCTGTGGAATTTAGGACTGTAAGCTGTGCTGTGCACTTTAGAGAAGAAATATCATGCAAACTTATTTTGCTGATGCTTAGTGAAGAAATATTGTGCAAACTTACGTTGCTGATGCTTAGTGAAGAAATATTGTGCAAACTTATTTTACTGATGTGGTGCCTACAAATCATTCAAACATCTGCTGACTTCAATTTCGTTCAATTTGCTAATAAGCACAATCCAAAAAGAAGCGTGAAACTCCAAGGGCAATAAAATGAAAGTAGAAAACTCAAAAATTAGAGTACGCTCATAAAAACAAACAAAATATTTATTCCAACGAGTAAGCGCTTTCTCCAAAGGCTTCTTCAGACTCTTATTACAAAAACAAACACCATAAAAAACACTTTTAAAACCATCCAAAACTTGTGATAGGTCCGCTTTGGTCACATGTTTAGTTCATTTAAAAATACAGGAACCAGTTTATATAAAATCCGTAAATGTTATCCTATTAAACTGACTAAAATGCTAGCATACTCAAGATGTAAACTCAATAATCCATAATGTCCATACATAAAAATTATCAGTGCCCAATTACAAACTGTGATGCATTGAACAATAAAATATGTCTCTGAGCATTTTCGTATTTACTAAAGTCTCATGGTACCTAGAGCAATCTCGTATAATAGGGTTTTAAAGTTAAAGAGCATATGTAAAAGAGCACGCTTCATACTTGCTCAACATTTTCTAAACAGCCTGTGGTGCATTGAACAATAAAATATGTCCCTGAGCATTTCCGTATTTACTAAAGTCTCATGGTATCCAGAGCAATCTCGTATAGTAGGATTTTAAAAGTAAAGGAGCACATGTAGAAGACATTAAAAAGCACGCTTCATACTAGCTCAACATTTTCTAAACGGTTTAAATGTCAAAAGGCATATTTATAACGTTACAGTTTCTCTGTGTTATTTAAAAGATCAATCAAACTCACTGTGCAAAGATCGCTCCTTGCGCGTATTCACCTGACTGAGTCCTGAATGCAAAACAGAATAAAACGGAACTGTACGTGCATACGTACCGATGCGATCGTTAAAATATGTAACCGCTCTATTTTTTAAGCCTAGTGGACTTGCAGTGGGTAGAGTCAGGGGACTGAATAAATCAATAATTATTTGCTCGTTCCTGCTATGGTTTTCTCAGTCAATATTCACATATAAAAACAAATAAACCTTCTACTTTTCAGAAATGGCTTTAGTTGTACTTTATCATTAAGGCCAGGTGGTCTATCGGACCTTAATCTTATGATCCATCTTATTTCTTGTTCTAACGTTCTGTTAATTAAGTCCCCACCTCTAAATCCTTCAAACACACATTGAATAATACAAAATTTAAAGTTATGACTTGTGCCGGATAATCTTTTGTGTCTAGCCAAGGCGTTGGTTTCAGTGCCCACTCTAAGGTGGTATGTGTGTTCCCTAATCCTCTCCTTAAGTGATCTATTAGTTTTCCCTATGTAGTAACTATTACATCCTAAACAGGTCGCCATATAAATTACATTTTTGCTTTCACAGTTCGTATTAGTGTTAAATTTATAAGTATGTCCTGTAGTAGGGTGTTCAAAAATAGTTTCTTTATTAATATAAGTACATTGATTGCAGTGACCACAGGGTACAGTGTTCCTATTAACTGTCAACCTGTTATCTGGTCGATGTCTTGGTCTACATAGGATGCTCTTTAGATTAGGGAGGTTTTTATAGGCTATGTAAGGTGTAGGGCCAGCTACCTCACTGACGTCCTTATCTGAGTTTAAAATACCCCAATGTCTCTTCATAGAACTTTTCACTTGCAAGTTCATTTTACTAAAAGTGAGGTTAGTTCTGACCTCATTTCTAGGGGAACTCGAACTATTTGTCGTTACTTCTTGTGCCATGAAGTATGGTTTCGCAGTACTTGTTCTTAGACTCTCCACTGTGTTAATAGTGTCTAAAATTTCTTTTTCCTTATAACCTCTATCTAAAAATCTCTCCTTCATGTCCTCTATTCCTGCTACATAGTTTTCTTGTTGTGGATTCAATCTGGATACTCTCATAAATTGTCCTTTAAGGACGTTATGAAATACATGCCCAGGATGCATACTTTGTCTATGTAATATGTTATTTCTTTGGCACTCTTTCCTATAAATTGTTGTGTTGATCATACCATTGGTCATTCTAAATACTTCCACATCCAAGAACGGAAGACTGCTAACTGAGAAGTTCACAGTGAACTTTAAAAAGTCTGTGGTGTTGTCCAAATAGGAAACAAAGCTTAATAAGGAGGAGTCGTCCCCGAGCCATATAAAAAAGAGGTCATCCACAAAACGGCAGTACATTGCAGCGTGTTCTATAAAGGATGGATTATCAAAAAGATAAATATCTTCCCATCTAGCCATAACTAGGTTGGCGTAGCTATTTGCACAAGATGTGCCCATAGCCACGCCATCCTTCTGTAAATAAATGACTTCTTCAAATGCAAAAGCCATTTCTGAAAAGTAGAAGGTTACGTAGATGAAGAGATTTCCCACTAATTGCATTAAATTTATAAAATATTTAAGAGCCTACTGCTGAACACCCAACGACCGTGATGTAGACAACTAATTTTTATAAGCTTAGATATATTGTTGACATCAATACTGTTACAATAAGTGTTTCAAATTATTTACAAAAAATGAGTTTTCACATGATTTTATCTGTTATTTAAAGGTATTATGTTTTGTTAATTTTACTAAAGGACATTTGTAAGACACCTGCGGGTGCCAAGTCACTTTGGAATATTTTATAAATAATTTAGTAATAGCATCTAATCTCAATCTCTGAACACTCTACTTTACTATACACAGTACATGGGTGAGACATATATATGTGGTTTATATTTAAAGTTGTTATTGAGGATATAAAGAATGTAAAATGTAAGTAGTTAAACACATACTATGTATCTGTAAATACACTAGTCAATAGTGCATATTCCTACCCCTGCAGGATTGTATGAGAGCCATGTCACCTCTTAGGAATCTATCCTTTTTATGTACAGACAATTCAATGCTCTGTAATGTATTAGAACCGTCTTTTATTCACAGATTTACATGTTACGGGCTTACCCCGCATTTTTATTTGTTTTTATATGTGAATATTGACTGAGAAAACCATAGCAGGAACGAGCAAATAATTATTGTTTTATTCAGTCCCCTGACTCTACCCACTGTAAGTCCACTAGGCTTAAAAAATAGAGCGGTTACATATTTTAACGAACGCATCGGTACGTATGTACGTACAGTTTCGTTTTATTCTGTTTTGCATTCAGGACTCAGTCAGGTGAATACGCGCAAGGAGCGATCTTTGCACAGTGAGTTTGATTGATCTTTTAGATAACACAGAGAAACTGTAACGTTATAAATATGCCTTTTGACATTTAAACTGTTTAGAAAATGTTGAGCTAGTATGAAGCGTGCTTTTTAATGTCTTCTACATGTGCTCTTTAACTTTAAAATCCTACTATACGAGATTGCTCTGGATACCATGAGACTTTAGTAAATACGGAAATGCTCAGGGACATACTTTATTGTTCAATGCACCACAGGCTGTTTAGAAAATGTTGAGCAAGTATGAAGCGTGCTCTTTTACATATGCTCTTTAACTTTAAAACCCTATTATACGAGATTGCTCTGGGTACCATGAGACTTTAGTAAATACGAAAATGCTCAGAGACATATTTTATTGTTCAATGCATCACAGTTTGTAATTGGGCACTGATGATTTTTATGTATGGACATTATGGATTATTGAGTTTACATCTTGAGTATGCTAGCATTTTAGACAGTTTAACAGGATAACATTTACGGATTTTATATAAACTAGTTCCTGTACTTTTAAATGAACTGAACATGTGACCAAAGCTGACCTATCACAAGTTTTGGATGGTTTTAAAAGTGTTTTTTATGGTGTTTGTTTTTGTAATAAGAGTCTGAAGAAGCCTTTGGCGAAAGCGCTTACTCGTTGGAATAAATATTTTGTTTGTTTTTATGAGCGTACTCTAATTTTTGAGTTTTCTACTTTCATTTTATTGCCCTTGGAGTTTCACGCTTCTTTTTGGATTGTGCTTACATTTACGTTTTAGCGTGAGCTCCTATCTCGACTGACAGCAGCTCTGCACTTGGAATTGTGCAATTTGCTAATAAGTTCATTTTTATCTGCTGACTGACTTTACAAGTCCATTCAATTGCATGTGCTTAGCTTATTTTGTTGATGTGCTATCTACAAATCGTTCAAACATCTGCTGACTTCAAGTCCATTCAATTTGCGAACAAGTTGACTTTTTATCTGCTGACTGACTTTAGAAGTCTGTTCAACTGAGTGTGCTTAGCTTAGTGGAATTTAGGACTGTAAGCTGTGCTGTGCACTTTCGAGAAGAAATATGCAAATGTATTGTGATGCTGAGTGGAATTTGCTGGGCCAAAATCCATAGCAGAAGTATCCTTTAAGTCCGTTTTAACAGGATGTGTGAAAGTCCATTGTGTGTGCGTGTGAAAGTCCGTTGTGTGTGTGTGTGTGAAAGTCTGTTGTGAAAGTCCATTTTAACAGGATGTGTGAAAGTACATTTTGTGTGTGTGTGTGTGTGTGTGTGTGTGTGTGTGTGTGTGTGTGTGTGTGAAAGTCTGCTTTAACAGGATGTGTGAAAGTCCATTGTGTCTGTGTGAAAGTCTGTTTTAACAGGATGTGTGAAAATCCATTTTAACAGGATATGTAAAAGTTGTGTGTGTGTATATGTATGTGTGTGTGTGTGTGTGTGAAATGCCCAAAGTACATATAACTTCTGGTAAGTATTAACCAGGCTCAAACCCTGTACCTTAGGTACAAGGAGCAAGAGCCTGAATTCCCTACCCACGTCAGTGCTTAGCAGTTTAGTCTGTTTCTCTTAAAATTTGTGGTTTTCTAGCAAATTAGTGAGACATGAATTCACGAAATAAGGAAGACTGACACTTAAATGACTATCATATCTTTCAAGAAACACATAGCAACACACAACATTTTATTCTGCGAACTTTTCTAAGATTATACAAGCAATGTTTAAAATGTGTCCCTGGTTTTGGGCTTTTAACCCCCCCCAAATAAATGTTTGCTTTTTCCAGATTTCTTGTGCTGCATAGTTCTTCAGGGGGAGAAACATTTAGTGCTGCTTATACTAAGTCTGTTTGTGTTATTAGCATAACACGTAGGGTACTTAGGGTACTTGTGTTTGATGCAGAAGGCTGTGGGTTCTACTCCCACAGTATTTAGATGAATTGCTGATAATGTACTGTGTTGTACTTTTAAAGAGGGTGGATGATGCAGTCCTGAGAATGTCCTCTTTAGCGGCAATACCTAGTAACTATGAACCTGTTAGTTTGCCATCCATTCCCATTGCAATATTACTAGCTTATTATTTTCTTTTTAGTGTAACATAGGCAATTTATTCATCAAGGGCAAAAGGCACTTTATTTGTAGACAAAACAATGAAATATAAAGTTGTTTGCTAGCAGCAACCTCTTCATTAGTTACAGATCTCTTTAGTGTGGTTATTTGGATAAATTTGTCTTCTGTAGAGATTGTGCATATTTACTGATACTGGTGGATTGTAGAAATTTGAGTAGACATTTAAGATGGAAATGTTATGGATTGGGCAGTTTTGTCATTATTGGTTCATGCATTTTGTTTCAGTGCTTACTGGAAAAATGTTCAAAACAAATTTAAAACACGCTCTAACAAGTGTGCTGTATTATACAAGGAATGTAGTTTAGTACAGTCAAGAGTTGTATCAAAGAACACATGTATATTGTGTGTGCAAGGGCCTATGATTTGAAAACAGTCCAAAGGTAATCTTTATCCACCACTGGCCAGATACATTTTCTTTGGATGTGAGTTTCAATACTGTTTCAGTGAATGTGAGTTTCAAAGGCAGAGAAGTTTTAATGCTAAGTCTGTTTTAATTGTGAGACTGAATTTCTTTGTTTAGCAGATGTCTATTAGTGTTTGTGCTATAAAATGTAAAACATCCAAATCATTGTACAAGTAAAGCAAGTATGCACATTACAGTGTTTATGGTAAATGGGGCGGAATAGCCAAGTAATGGGACATTAGAATGGCTGCAGGGGGACTCTGGGGCCATATTTTGGTTGTCTGTTCTTCAGTCTGCTTTTGAAAGTTGGTATCCCACAATTCCAATCAGAGTGGGAGGAGTTACATAATTATATATGCAAATGTTATGTTAACCAGAGGACAAATTTGTACCTATTTTTCATGGGCCTTTGTCCAGATTTTTGATGTTTCCAGGTTGAGAGGTATGACTTGGTAATTCCAAATAAAACCTCAGGGCAGAAGGATCCACAGGACAGCCAAGACAAACAACTTAGTAGGCTGAATCATGAACTAACAAGGTATCAATGGAGGCCTGTCTTCTGGAATTGTGGTCCCTAGTATTAATTGTGAACAAGCGGCCATGGCACATATGTCTGCAGTAGAGAAATTTCTTGAAATAAGAGTTTGAATGGTGATACACTACCTGATGGTAAAACATAATTACAATTGTAAGTTGGAAAGGGTTTGCTTGGTACAAGAGTCGCCCACTGTCTGAAAAGTAAAGGGGAAAAACATCTGTTCTGATTCTTAAATACAGAAAGCTATGTTAGATACAGCATTATCTGATGATATATGTCCTGAGGTATGTTGGACTTATTTATCATTGATTTCTGTGCTATAAAATGAAGCGTGAGGAATGATCTGATTTAAGGATAGATATTCAAAGAGTTATCCAATCCTTATATATGCCCTGCTATGATTCTGTACTGATGGGAACCTGATGTTTACAGATAATGTAAGCAGAAATTATGACAACTAAGCAAAGCATTTCCCAAGATATGAACTTCCAAAATCACAAAATCCATGAGTTTAGATAGTGAATGGGTAAGTACATCAGTCCTAAACGTCAGGGTCCAAGGAAGGCAGAAATTATTCATAAGTGGGCAGTGATACAAAGCCCTTTAATTAAATATAGGTACTATTTCCTAATGTTGTCTACTAAAGGTCATGATTGCATGAATATCTGACCTGTACTATGGTTAAGGAATAACTAAGATTTACCTCACACAGCTGCCTGAACAACATCATGGCCGTTTTTATTTTGACTTATATAGGTGGCTTAGGATAGCTGTCCTATTAAACGGTGAACTACTTCCTCATTGCTGATTGGTTTAGTCATTTGACACACCAGCAAGGAGATCAGGATGGTCCAGGAAAGCTGCAGAGGAATCTGAAGTGAAGTGAGCTGTCACCCAAACCATGGGGATTTCCTTGGCTTGGAGAGGAAGGTTTCTCTACTGCCAAGGAAATGTTTACATGAAATGGCTCTCTTTTCTACCACAAAGTATTGATCTTTCTTTAGTACATTTTGACTTAATATCAAATCATGGGAAATGGTGTGAAAGCATACAAGAGTGTCCTTTTCCATAGAATACAAACTGCAGACACCACTTGTTTCCTCTTGCTGGCCATAACAGAAGTGTGTGGGGGGACAATACATTCCCTAAAATGATACATTACTCTCTGGGGTACCTCACTTCCAGAAGATCTGAACTAGACATGACTCATAAATTCTCATCTATGGGACAGAATCAGAAGTTTGTCTCACCGAGTGTCTCAGCACATTCACATCAGACAGCATGTCAGCTGATGAGACACTGACACTGTTCACTAGACCAGAGCCAAATTTGTATCACCTTTATGTCCATGGAGTATAACCATCAGCCTCGTTTGTCCTAGATGTAAAATTGGGTGTCACACCAACTCATTAGTAGACCCAGAAACATCTTTTCCTCCATAGTTTTCATGACTGAGAAGACTGTATATACTGCCACAGAGTTTTCATGACTGCGAAGACTGTATATACTGCCACAGTGTTTTCATGACTGTGAAGACTGTATATAATGCCACAGAGTTTTCATGACTGAGAAGACTGCATATACTGCCATAGAGTTTTCATGACTGTGAAGACTGTATATACTGCCATAGAGTTTTCATGACTGAGAAGACTGTATATACTGCCACAGAGTTTTCATGACTGAGAAGACTGTATATACTGCCACAGAGTTTTCATGACTGTGAAGACTGTATATACTGCCACAGAGTTTTCATGACTGAGAGGACTGTATATACTGCCATAGAGTTTTCATGACTGTGAAGACTGTATATACTGCCACAGAGTTTTCATGACTGTGAAGACTGTATATACTGCCACAGAGTTTTCATGACTGAGAAGACTGTATATACTGCCATAGAGTTTTCATGACTGTGAAGACTGTATATACTGCCACAGAGTTTTCATGACTGAGAAGACTGTATATACTGCCACAGAGTTTTCATGACTGAGAATATTGTACATGCTGCCAAACAGCAAGTGTGGGCTCCTTCTGCCATCCAGTAAACTGTGAAGGAGCTAAGATGAACTCTTGATGTCATCAGTAAAGTATCCATAGTGAGTACCTGCAATAAGTTTGGTTGCAGGATGGAGAAATTTGTATTGGAGCTTTTGGCAATTGTCCATCACATCACATCATACATCAGTGAGAAGGAACTCCACGAGATGTCCTGTGTGCAAGTTGTGGTACTGCGGCCTCTGAATCATCAGATGGGCATGTCATGTGGCTGCAGATTCTGTAGTGTCATTGTGCTCTCCAAAGGCAGAAATAAATGACACTGGAGAATACCTAGCTCTGTACTGATGAAGGCAATTTGCTGAGATGAGAGCAGAGAGGACTTCTTCCAGTTTATGGGCCACCTTGAAATATTTGGTATATAAGGAATGTAGAGGTAACAAGATAAGTTCTCCATGTGTGTCACTAGCTTTATCAAAAGTATTTCAGACTGTGGCACTTTACCAGAAATCAGGCCACGAGATTCACATTCAATACTAAACCTGAGGAATGAGGTGAGCTTCTTAAACAGACACCTTACATTACAAATAATATTTATTTGACTCTTGAAAGGCCTTTTGGCCGAGGTGCTGGAGAGCTTCAGTAGTTTGTTGTATCAAAGTTCGGTCTTTTATATCTGGCTTTGTTTGTTTATTGCTTTTTTTCAGTTTTGTGTCATTCGCTATATCTTATATTACAAACTCTGTTTTAAGCTACATTTCTCCATTTGATTATAAAGTAACATTTAATAAACCAGATGGCTAAATCATGCATTGTATTTGTTCTTTGCATCACTCTGCAACATTGTAGATTTTACTGTAACTGCTAATTTAACTCAATGTTCAAGGACATTTTTAATAGTCATTTTCCCTACCTCATATTTTAATAAGACTAGATAGCAGCATAAACTTAATATTAAGTTTACTAACAGATATACTTTTATTACCTAAAGTAATATTTTTAATTAACTCATAAATCAGATTATATTTATGTAAACCCAAAAAAATCAAATCCAGTGTAACAGATAAATCCGGCTGTACAGACAAAATACCAAATACAAAAACAATACACAACTGGAACCATGCACAGAAGGAAACTTTATTATACAATCCAACAGGTCCTTTCACATCAACCAGACACTTTTTCAAGTTGTATAAAGCAAACATAAAAATACAAGGTATATATCCTAAGAGAATAATGTATTAGGGCCTAATGAAACAATCTCCTCATGAGTAATTTGGGTTTAAACATGCAATGCTCATTTAAACCCGGCAGACTAGCTGCATTTAACCCAGTAATCCATTTGTATTTGCAGTTCTCTGTTATTGTCCTAATATCACCACCCCTCAAACTTACATGTACTACTTTTAATGTCATAAACGTACAGTTGTATTCAGCATCTGTAGAAGTGATATGTTTAAATAGTACATTTTAAATATTTTGCTTCTTAATTGCATATAAATGCTCATAAATCCCATCTTTGAACAATCTGTCTGTTTTACTCACATAAAATGAATCATGTTTATCATATATGGCAACATATGTCAAAGTTCAATATTATAATCTGCAGAATCAAAAATATTGCATCTCTTATAAGTAAGCAGATATTCAAAATAATCCAAACACAAAAGATTAATGCAATAGTTGCAAGAAAAAGTCCCGTTCCTATTTCTTGTAACAGATGTGTGGTCACTATGATAACACAACTGTCGTCCTCCTAAGTTCAGTTTATTCCTAAAAGCAAAAGAGGGTTTGTGTCCCACTATACATGCTTCTATCTAAAAGAATAGGTCAGCTCTTTTTAATGATGTCACAATATTTACATTCTTAGCATAAGTTATAAAGGTCAGATCCATTGAAATCAGAATAATCTATGGTAGCTGAATTTGCAGAGGGGGATACAAGAATTTCCATTACCACAAAAATAAGGCAAAAATGAGATATGCCTTCACTAGAAACTTCTGATAAATCTGTGGAGTTATAGCCCCTATCTATGAAGTCCTTTCTCAAAGATGCAAAGCATTATAAAGATGATCTGTTTAGTAGTCAGATGTGCAGTAAGTACCACCTGACCCTTCAAAATATTACGATAGATAAAGCTGGGATGCATGCTACTACAATGCAACAAAGTACTCCTCTTGCAATTTTTGCTATAAACAGAAGTATCAGTGGAGCCATTTTGATATCTTACAATTCAAACATGAAAAAAATGCATACGGAAACTCTAAAAAGATGGCCATTTTATGTAAATACTGAATGAAGGCAGATAAAATGTCATCACCCTTCCAGAGGAAAAAAAAATATCCTCCACAAAGTGACAGTAACATTCTACCGAACTGCCATATTTGTGGTTATCAAACAAAAAACTTATATTCCCATTTGGCCAATATCATGTTAACATAGCTGTTAGCACAGGGGGTGCCCATGACAACCCAAGTAAACTGTAGAAAAAAATCCTTCTCAAATAAAATAAGATTGTTCCCTAAAATCAGCTCCAATAATATGCATAACATGCTTATGTGTGCATTGGAAAAGTCGCTGTGATTATTTTCTGTACAAAGTATGTTGGGTATAATGGCAAAGAGAGATCTAATGTCAGTAGCAATAACTAGGTAGCCATTGGCAGTATTCCTGGCACATCAGTTGGATAAAATTTCTAAAAAGTGTTTTGTATCCCTAAGTACAGTTTCAACTTTGCCTAATGAAGGATGCAACCAATCTCATCATAAATAAATAAAGGTTCAGTTATCCAGTCTGGGACACAATTGATCCCAACATAAATAAATAAATAAATAAATGGTTCAATAACCCAATCTAGGCTGTAGTGGTGGATCGGTGGGTGATCTGTGCATCTTAGGTAAGCCATGTTTCAAAGGTACTCTGGGATGGGAGACATAAAAAACTTAAACAAATCCTGCATCACTAATTTACTGATATACAGATCATAGATATTCATTTTAGTCTTAGAAATTATGGTATCAACCTGATGTTTAAAAAAATATGTTTATATGTAGCTTTATCATTCAATAGAGTATTGGTTTTGTCTGTCTGTCCATAACCACAATAACCCCCTCCGTCATCAGCAGGCTGAATAGTAAGTTGGTCATTGTCCTTCATTTCCCTCAAAGCAGATTATTCAGTAAATGTTGAATCGTGAAAGCCCTTGTTCATACATAGTACATCTGTGATATAGCTGTCATATAAATCAGACTCACATTTCTTTCAGAATGGTTCAGTGAGCGAAGCATTCGCAGGAATAAAAGAAAGTGATTTCTTAAAGAGAATATTGGCATGCATATTCTTAAATATCATTCTAAGGATTAAATTCCAACTGAAAACTATGATGTCAGTCATAAAATGATTAATGTCACCAGTGGTTATAGGAATGAAAGTCAGACGTCTATTAAACACCACGTAGTGCTTGAGTAACGTGTTAAGGAGATGTTGAAGACTCAATTTGCTAGTTGTTTCTGGACATACTGTGACTTATATTTAATCAGTAATAGTACTTAGTCATAATACAATGTGTTTCTTCTTGGCTTATGCTGGTTCAGCTCATCTTGTCAGCACAGCACTACTGTTTTTTTTTACTCCCAGTTAACACGTTGAGTTGTGGAACAAACATTTTTTGCTTTTTTGGTTATTTGTGTGTGTCCCAGAGGATACTCATGCTCTGGTACTTGTCCCCATCCATGTGAGGCAGAGTCTATCCCTAACCCTATTTAACCATAACCTTGACCAGTGGATAGGATGTCTCTATTCAGAGAAGCAGAAAGTAATGGCCAGGCTAGCATACTTTCCCAGCATACCTCTAGAAACTTCCTAACTAGCAAACACCCTTCTAATAAACTTCCACGATACATAAGGTCACAATTAGTTTGGATTGCTCAGCTAGGCTTGTAAAGGCCCTGGGTGTCATAAGCCTAGTATATACTTATGAACCTATTATTAAGATACCAAATAACTTTCACATGAGACAGTTCAGCAGGGAATAATAATATCCTCTTCGGGAAACTAGGAAATCAAGACCCTGTCTCCTCAAGCTACAGGTATCAAGGTATTTTATACCTTTTCTGATTAAAAGCAACATTATTGTCATTAGACCAATCATCGACTGTAATGCCCCATTTGGCATGTACCTCACTAAACACCTGCAACAGCTGGAAAGGCCACAAAACTACCTCACGAAGAGGATCTTAGGCCTTAAACACATGTCCTACATGGAGAGACTAAAAAAACTCCACCTTTTCTCTGTCTCATATCGTCTATTAAGAGGCAATGTCTGCTTGACCTACAAAGCCATGTCTGTCCCAGCTCTGTTAGAAATGCTACATCTAAAAGCCCAATCCCTCTGCACCACACTCTCCAGAGACCTCAGCCTCATTACCACAATCAACAGAACATACTGGAGGGACAGGTTCATAACCCAGAGACTGCCCATGCTCTGGAATAGATGTCTCATACATGTCAAGCAGAGCACCTCACTGGCCCTTTTCAAGAGAAATCTTGATGAGTGGATGGGAAATAGAAAGTTCACCCCGGGGATCACTCCAGTCGTTCTACTTGATAGAGGCACCGGGAACTAACGGCGGCATGATGCCAGGGCACTTCTATGGGCTAGGCTTGTAAAGGCTCCACGGCCACTGGCTTAGTACACACCTATGAACAATCATAAAACTGCCACTGACCAATTAGAAATGAAAATTGCAGCATTCATTCTGCTACCTAAGCTTTCCTGACTGCTTGTTTATGACATTCGTATGAGGCATGAGTTCTGAATTCCATGATAGAACTTTCTCCTTAGAACAATTCTTACACTTTTTTAATTTTTTTCTAATCCTGTCAGCAACTACTGATATTTAGATAGGAAGCCAATCAACAGAACCATACTGAAGGACACCCAAGTTTTCATTCTGCTATGAAAGCATATTAGTAATGAAATGCACGCACTAACATTTTTCCCTCCTCTGTACTTCTCACACTTCACATTCCCCAAATCACAATGCCTATTTACGGTTGAGCAATGACTACAAATTTTCAGATGAATGGACAATTTTTCACTTGGTATGAGACATTTTTCACATGCTGTTTCTTTCTGTCTCTTGCATACAGACTCTTTATAAAGTTGTTTCAAAATCTAGTCTTATTTGCAATGTAAACATGCCTATGTCTTGATGGAACAAAAATACACGAAATATTGTAAATAATTATTAGTAATGCATTCACTACTGTGTGCATTTTAACATTCCATCGATTATTTACATAAATTATCACATATTTTAGTGAAATCTAGCAACACGTTTATCTTCTGTGTTATGATTTTTATTAATAGTTGTCAGTGGGACAGTTTCAATCATGTAAATCAATATTCTTTCTGGATTCTAATAATTTTAAAATTCATGCTTTAATCATAAAAAAAAGGACTAACATCATTATTAGAATAGCTATAAACACGAAAAATGTTCAAATCCCTTCTCCCCATTCAGAGAAAAAGTTGGTTAACCATACCCGTTCTGAACTATCCACTTATTTATACATGACTATTTATTTATTTACATTTGTTTCCTGGGAAATTCCGACTGGACACAGGTCCTTTTTAAGCGGAGGCCAGGGGAGAAAATCTGCATGTGCATAAATTGAGTTACAGTATTTATCCTGAGAAACAGTAAATTATAGAGCAAAATATACATAATAAAATATATAATTAAGACAGAAGATACATAGTAATAACATTGACTAACACCCACAATTACCTCCATACCATCATGCACCCACTTCAAAACTTTACTAAAAGCACACCTAAAAACATGCTGGCTATGCCCTTGCAACTCCAACTCTAATATCACCCACCCCATCCAACACTACCTTTTTTTCCACTCCACTAACTACCTTGATTATAGCAAGCTCAGATGCTCATAAGCCTAGTACTTATTATACAGCAGGAACTTCTTATTGTAACATTTGTTAATATCTGTTATGTACTTCACAGATAGATTCTACTTGTTTACTGATGTACTATGTTCTTCATCTGTAAATATGTTGTAAGTAATTGCTATGTAAATTGTTAATTGCTATGTAATCCAATGTAACTACTGTCTGTTTGTTTTAACTGTGGAGCTTTTCTCCCCGGGCCTCCGTTGAAAATGGACCTATGTCCAGTTGGACACTCCCGGTCAACAAATATAAATAAATAAATAAAATAAATAAATAAATAAATAAAAAGTACATTAAAACAGGAATTGATTTATTACAGTTGGTGGAATCAGAGTAAATAGAACTTATTGTAAATTATGTTATAGAGGCAGTTGTACTAAGGTTTAACATGCTCAGTAACAGATAATCAAGTGAGTATAATATTTTTGGTGCAGGAGTTTTTTTTTTGTTTTTTTTATAGTCAGGAAAGGGGCAGGGGTGGACCCAGTGTAGTTTTAGATGAGATTTGAGTGCAGTTTTGAACTGACTGCTGGATGGTAGGGAGGTTATGGGGGGGGAGGTTGTTCCAGATCTTGGGTATGGCATAAGAGAATAAGGCTTCACCTGCAGAGTTTTTGGGTTTGGTGACCAGAAGAAGATTTTTGCTGTTGGATCATAGGGATCTAGAGGAGCAGTAAGTTTGGGGAACGTTCTGAAGTGATGGGATTTTATGAGGATGGTTTATTAGTTTGTGGGCAAAAGAGAGTTGGTTTAGGTGAAGAAGTTGTGGGAGTTCCAGCCAGTCTAGTTCTCTTAGCGACTCGCAGTGATGGCTGCGGTAGGATGCACCTGTTGCAAATTTTGCTATCTTATTATAGCAGGTTCCAAGCCTATTTGAGTTGGACTAAGGTTGGTTAGTACAGAGTAAGATGGATACTGGGAGTAGGCAATAGAGGTTTTAGGTGCTTTGGTTAGGTATAGTTTGTTTCTAAAAAGTGCCCCAAGTTTTTGTGTACTTTTATTTCACCGTAAGAGATATATGGACATCAAATCTGAGTTTGCAGTCATCTGCATATTGCATGAGGGAAGCATGCTTTGTGGAGGTTTGTAGATTGTTGCTGAACAGGGAAAATAGTAGGGGGCCAAGAATGTAGCCTTGAGGGTCACCGAAAGAAACAAGGAGATGAGGTGATAGGGTATCTTTCCAGATGACAGATTGTTGTTGGTCGGTAAGATAGCTTTAGAACCAGTTGGTGGCAGAGTGGGAGAAGGAGAGATTATTGAGAATAGAGAGTAGCATTTTGTGTGATACCATGTAAATGCCTTAGATAGATCAAGAAATATAGCGATGGAGAGTAATCCATTGTTTTTATGATGGAGAATAGTTTATAGGTTCATAGGTAGGTACTAGGCTATCGGCCCAAGGGCCTAAGTAAGCCTAGCCAACAAGGTTCCCTGGCTTATGCCACCCAAGAAAGTTAATTTCCTGTGCCCCTGTCGAGCAGAGCCACAGAAGTGATCTCCGGGGTGTATTTCCTATTTCCCACCCACTCATCAAGATTTTACTTGAAGAGTGCTAATGAGGAACTTTGCTTGACATAGATGGGTAGCTTATTCCAGAGTATAGGAAGTCTCTGGGACAGGACTCTATCCCTCTAGCATATTCTTTTTATTGTGGTGACAAGGTTTAGGTCCCTAGAGCATGTAGCTCGGAGGGATTGGGATTTCTTTAGGTGTAGCATGTTCAGCAGCTCTGGGTTTGACATAGCTTTATACATTATGCATAGATCTCCTCGGAGTAGGCGATATGATACAGAGTAAAGCTAGAGTTTTTTGAGATGGTCAGTGTAGGGCATCTGTTTGAGGCCAGTAATCCTCTTTGTGTGAGGTACTTCAGTGGTCTTTCTAGCTGCTGCTAATATCTTGTGAGGTACATTCCAAAAGGGGCGTTGTACTCTATAATGGGTCTAATGAGTGCCGAGTAGAGGGGAGCAATTACCTCTTTTTTCCTGGATGAGAACCCTTTTAGGATGAGGTGTGCCACATAGAAGGATTTCCTGACTACTGTGGCAAAGTGATTATCAAAGGAGAGACTACTGTCCACCTGGGTCCCAAGGTCTCTTATCACACATTTGGCATTAAGTAGACTGCCATTTATGTGGTAGTTCATGGGTACATAGTTTTTGCCAAAGGGGATGACAATGCACATTTTGGCATTGAGCTTAAGGCCATGCCTCTGACACCAGGCATCTGTCTCAGTGAGGCCCTTCTGTAGGATGTCCACATCATTTGGGGACTCAACTATGGCTCCTAGTTTGCAGTCATCTGCAAACGTCATTAGCCAGAGGCCTTCTGTGTTAGCCTGTACTTCAGAGAAGTAGATACCAAACAGGAGAGGTCCCAGGACTGATCCCTGTGGTACTCCACTTGTCATTGGTTTGAAGCCAGATTTGGAGTCTGCAACTTTTACAGTTTGGGTTCTGTCAGTGAGCCAGTTGGCAACCCATCCTGTGATGTAGGGATTTATACATAGTTTAGTGAGTTTAGCTATAATTCATGAATGGAGAATGGTGTCAAAAGCCTTGGTGAGGTCAAGATAGACTGTGTGAAACACCTTACCCTCATCTACGGCTTTGGTGACTGCCTCAAAGAAGTCAATCAGGTTCTGCCTTTCATAAACCCAAACTGGGTGGGGTCCAGAGTTTGGAGGTTACCAATGCCTTTGTTTGAGTTCCATGATGATACATTCCATGGTCTTGCAGACCAGGTTCATCAGGCTACTAGGGCGATAGTTCCTAGGATCAGTGGTGGATCCCCCTTTGTGGAGTGGGATAACTGTTGCTGTGCACCATTCAGTGAGCACAAAGCCTGACATGAGACTATGATTGATTGATCATGGTGCTTAGGTGGGGAGCCAGTTTGTTATGAAGATCATGTAAAACACAGCCTGGGATGTTGCCCGGTCCCATGGATGCTGTGTTTTTGGTTTTAGAGAGTGCAGCTTTTACCTGCATAGATGTGATTACAGGGACTCTGATTTCTTTCTGTATAGATATGGGCCCTTTAGGGGGTGAGAGTTGGGTAAAGTTAGCACTGAACCTGTCTGCCAGGATGTTGGCAATATCAGTTGGTTCTGTAATTTTCATGCCATTGTGCTGTAACTCAGAGCAGATCAGGGTGCTGCCATTAAGATTCTTGACATAGCTATAGAATGCTTTGTGGTTGCCCTTAGAATCAGTGGAAATTTTGTTTTCGTAGCTAGCTTTGGGGGATCTTATAAGGGATCTCCGCTTTTTACTGAGGCTGACCAGGGGGCTGCTCCACTCATGGGATTTTACTCTCTTTTGCAACAGTTTCTTCCTTCTGTTGTAGAGTTTGTTTATGGCAGGGGACCACCAGATTGGCTTACTTTTTTTGGAGTAGTGTATCTTGGTTATGTTCGGGATAGCACGATCCAATCACTTGCGCAAGTGCTTATAGAGTGCATTTGTGTAGGATTCAGCAATCATAACTGTATTGTCCATCTGCATAGGTGTCATGAAGTTCACCACTTCTGTCTTAAGAAGCATGAAGTTGGCTTTGGAGAAATTTTTTACCGTGGTTTCCTTAATGGTGGGTGGAGGCGGGATGCAGATGTCTAGGGTGATTAGCTTATGGTTGGATCTGACCGAGGAGTTGACTTCAGGTGTGGAACACTGGTCACTCATGTTGGTAATGACTAGGTCTAGGATATTGTTGCCCCTGGTGGTTGTGTGGATAAGTTGATCCAAGGCATTGTATTTATGAATTCCAGAAAGCGTTGAGTGAAGGAGTTGGTACATGAGTAGTTTTCCCAGTTAATGGTGGGATAGTTGAAGTCGCCCATTATTAGGGTGTTTGGTTGAACCCTAATATTTCCCAGTACATCAAAAAAAGAAGAATGGGAATCCTGGGACATGGTGGGGGATCTGTAGCAAGCTACAATTTGGATTGCAATTTTGCCTAGAGTTAGTGGCACTTGGATAACCTTGGATGCATTATGCTGTGCAACCAGCCTGGAGGTGTGGATATCTTTAATGAATATGGAAATACCTCTGCCTTTGGCGTTCTGGTCCAGGTTAAATGGCCGAAAAGTGTGGTATGAGTTATAGCCTGGTAATGCAGGAGTGCTCTCTAGAGCGTTGAACCAGGTCTCAGTCACTGCACAGATATCGAAGTTCTCCATTTTAAAGAGTGCCTTGACTGAGTGCATTTTGAGATTTAGACTTCTAGCATTGAGTAGCATTACCCTCAGTTTTTGCTTGCCTGTTCCTATTACAGTGGTGAATTTGTCATTTAAACCTTGCCTACAAAAGGCACTATAGGAGCAGCAAGAGCCTTAGCCAATATCCGGAATCCCAGGGGCAACAGGTGCAGGTCATCTCTGGCCAAGCATCATGGTCTGTCGACCATGTCATCCCAGGCAGACAGATACTGGATCCCCTTAGAATGACACCAGAAGCTTAGCCAATTGTTGAAGTCAATCATTTTGTCCTTGTACTGCGGTATCATTCTGGGCAATTGCAGAATGCTACTCAGGGCTAGGGTCATACCTGCCTGGGCTACAAGATCAGAGAGCTCTTCCATGTCTCTTTTCATGTAGTCCAGAGAGGTACATCTCAGGTCATTCACACCAACATGGACAATGACAAAGTCATATTTGTACTTGTTATGGGGTGACCTGAGTGCGTGGGTTATGTGGTGGATCTTGGCACCTGACAGGCAGCTGACAGTAACCTTCTCCTTGTTTAGCCTGGTGAGTAGGACATCAGTGTGCCTGACTATAGAATCACCTATGACTAGTGTGTTGGGGACATTGTTTGCCTTATAAGCTGTGGTTTATTGGCATACTGAATCTGTGGGCTATGTGTTATTTGGGTTGTGTTGGGAGGTGGAGGTTGCTTGCATTTCTGCTTTGGAGGTCTCTGTTGCTTGAGCAGATTATTATTGAGAGCCTCTGTGAATGTTTTTGTGTTTCTTTGTGTGGATTTTGGTGGTGTAGGTTTAGTGGGACTATGTGATGAGTGTGGTGTGGTGCAAGTGTTTACCTTCTCCTCTTGACTGTCAAATTCAGTCTTGGTTGGAGAGAGCTTTACCTCCAGTTTGGCTAGATAAGTGCATGTCTCACAGGTTGTGGTGTGGAGTGGTAGGAGGAGAGGGTTGTTTGTGTACATGAGGCAATTGCTACACTGCCTCAAGATGCCCAGATTCATCAGATATACAGGAGAGAACACTGGGAGCTGACCCTTGGACATGCTTGAATAAAAAACTACTTTCCTCTAGACAAGTGAGGAAAGTGAGTATAACAGCTGTTTTTCTCTAAGCAAGTGAGGAAAGTAAGTACAAAAAACTGTTTTCCTCCAGGTAAAGAGTGCTGTAGTAATTTGTAGCTTCTTTAGTGCTAACAAGTTCTGAACAAGTGCTGAGCATGAATAAGCAAATTCAAGTGCTAAAACTAAGAATCTGTACCTGGATCTTGTGGTAGATATGCTACTTAGTGCTTACCACTCCCACTGATAAGTTATAATGTTTCCCTACAACACAGAAAGGCTTGGGGGGCTCAGAAGCTTGCAAACAGTCCTGGATACAGCAACTCTGTATTTGGACTAGACTAGTTACAAGAAATGTGGGAAACAAGTGCAAACATGGGGTTTTAAACCAGAAAGTTGAAAGAGATTGAAAAACTGCCAAAGGGCCAATAAACTACAATTTCTGGGCCAGAAACCACTCATGTGGTAGATAGGCTACCTAGTGCTTACCACTTCCACTAATAAGCTATAAGGCTTCCCTCCAACACAGAAAGGCTCAGAAGCTTACAAACAGTTCTGGATACAGCAAATCTGTATCTGGACTAGACTAGTTACAGGAAAGGTGGGAAATAAGTGCAAACGCAGGTTTTTAAACCAGAAAGTTGAAAGAGATGGAAAAACTGCCCAAACGGCCAATAAACTACAATTTCTGGGCTAGAAACCACTCTTGTGGTAGATAGGCTACCTAGTGCTTACCACTGCCACTGATGAGCTAGAAGGCCTCCCTCCAACACTGAAAGGCTTTGGGAGCTCAGAAGCTTACCAACAATCCTGGTTATAGCAAATCTGTATCTGGACTAGACTAGTTACAGGAAAGGCAGGAAACAAGCTTAGAAATTTTTTTTTGGAAAGGGAGAAAGGAGAAACAAAAGATAATTCAAAATTAAGGACCTAAGTGGCTTGCCCTTCACAAATGTTATCACTGTATTAGGCAGAGTGACACTAGACTGGAATAGAGCTGGGATAGAGCTGAACAGATGGGACTGGTAGGAGTGTCTGAAGTCATAATATGATCTCACTGTATTCAGTAGAGAGAGCAAATGAGATAGACCCAGGAGGAGTGTTCAAACACAACTTTACAGGAGGGGTGGGCAATTCCAAAGCCACCAAGATTAATACCAGAACAAGAACAGGAAGAGTGGTCGGGAAACTAACTGCAGAGACAGAGAGAGACCACTGTATTCTATGAAACAATTAAATAGAAAAATAAATAACTACAGAGAGACAAAGACCACAATATTCAATGAAACAATTAAATACACAGAAAAATAAAATGCCTTACAATCTTTAACACTGCAAGTTTGTACTTAACTCAGCTAGTAATGCAGTTGATTGTAGGTATGTAGCAGAAGCCAAACAACTCAGATATTGAGCAGTAATAAATTCAAAGATATGTGACTAACACTTATAAATACAGAGAAAACCCTCTAGGCTAAGAGTTTAACACTGAATATCAATGAAGTGAAACACAATAGCCCCCACTAACTGCAAAGACAGAGAGAGATCACAGTATTCTGTGAAACAATTAATACCAAAACAAGAACAGGGAGGGTGGTCGGGAAACTAACTGCAGAGACAGAGAGAGACCACTGTATTCTATGAAACAATTAAATAGAAAAATAAATAACTACAGAGAGACACAGACCACAATATTCAATGAAATGATTAAATACACAGAAAAATAAAATGCAGTACAATCTTTAACACTACACGTTTGTAATTAACTCAGCTAGTAATGCAGTTGATTGTAGTAAGTTTGTACTTAACTCAGCTAGTAATGCAGTTGATTGTAGTAAGTTTGTACTTAACTCAGCTAGTAATGCAGTTGATTGTAGTAAGTTTGTACTTAACTCAGCTAGTAATGCAGTTGATTGTAGTAAGTTTGTACTTAACTCAGCTAGTAATGCAGTTGATTGTAGTAAGTTTGTACTTAACTCAGCTAGTAATGCAGCTGATTGTAGTAAGTTTGTACTTAACTCGGCTAGTAATGCAGTTGATTGTAGTAAGTTTGTACTTAACTCGGCTAGTAATGCAGTTGATTGTAGTAAGTTTGTACTTAACTCGGCTAGTAATGCAGTTGATTGTAGTAAGTTTGTACTTAACTCAGCTAGTAATGCAGCTGATTGTAGTAAGTTTGTATTTAACTCAGCTAGTAATGCAGTTGATTGTAGTAAGTTTGTACTTAACTCAGCTAGTAATGCAGCTGATTGTAGTAAGTTTGTACTTAACTCAGCTAGTAATGCAGTTGATTGTAGTAAGTTTGTACTTAACTCAGCTAGTAATGCAATTGATTGTAGTAATTTTGTACTTAACTCAGCTAGTAATGCAGTTGATTGTAGTAAGTTTGTACTTAACTCCGCTAGTAATGCAGTTGATTGTAGTGTTGGTGAAAAAAATCAAGGTGGTAGTTGTGCTGTGATATGGCCTGAAGCCATGTTGGGTTTTGGAGAGGAGATTGTTAACTAGGAGGTGGTGAAGTACCTGAGAGTTAGTGGATTTCTCCAGAATCTTGGAGAGAGGGGAGAGGATGGCAATAGGGCAGTAATTGGAAAGATCAGTGGAGGAGCCTCCCTTGTGAAGGGGAATGATGTGTGAGATTTTCCACAGAGACCATACCTAACTTTCTGATATGGAGTGGTTAATTAGCATAGAGATTGGATAGGCTAAGGTGTCTGCTACAATTTTAGGTATTCTGAGGGAAGGTTGTCAGCTGTGGGATTTGTGGGCTTAAGTTTTGTTAGGAGTTTTTTTATATAGTTGGTGGGTACAGAAGAAAATGAAAAGGAGGGGGGTAGAGAATCAGGGTTGGGAGAGAGGGGGGTGGATGAAAGTTGTTGTTTGGTTAGGGATAGAACGGTGTCAGTGAAATGTTTATTGAAGGAGTCAGCAATACTGGTGGAGGTGGAGGGGATGGTGGGTGTGGTGGTGTCTGCTTTACCTGGGTGGAGTGCTGAGTTTATAGTGGACCAGATTTGCTTAGGGTTGTTGTGGGAGGAATTTAGGGCAGTTTGATAGTAATGGGCTTTATCTATTTTTATTTGTAGTTTGACTTTATTGCATAATTAAAGGAATAATTGCCTGACAGAGAAGTCTTTTGTTAGGCGACAGTGATCCCAGGCTTTTTCTCTGATTTTCATTAATCCCCGGGTGGTTTTCTGGAGCCATGGGGAGTTTTTATGTTTAACTCTGGTGTGTCTTAGAGGAGCAGGGGTGTTTTAGATGTTGAGGAAGGTAGTGTTGAAGAAGTGGACGGCTTCATCTGGATTGAGGTACTTTAGTGGTGTACAGTTACAGTTTTGTAGTGAGGAGATGGAGGAGTGGGGTTGAATTTTGCTTTGCTATGGGTCTGTCTTTAAATTATGGGATTAGCATTGTTAACATTGTGCTTCAGGAGGAATGTCGGGAAGTGGTTGCTGAGGCTGTCAGATAGACAGCCAGTTATGTAGGAGCAAGGATCCTTGTTAACTAGTATCCAGTCAAGGATGGTATGTTTGTTGGGGATTTTATTTATACGAGTGGGTGACTGTATTAGTTGAGAGAAACTATGCAAGTTTGTGTGTATGTCTGGCTGGGTGGTCCTTAGTAGAGGAAAGCCAGTTGATATTAAAGTCACCAAGGATGATGGTTTCTTGGGGTAGAGAAAGACTGCCCCAGTTCAGGAGGTTTTCTAGGGGTGGTATATTTTGGCCTGGAAGGAAGTAACAACCTGATGATGTTGATAGTTTTATTTGGGTTAAGTTTTACAAATGTAAATAAATAAAAAATAAATAGACTAGGGATAGCACTACTATTCCATACAAGAGGATTTCTTTCAGGTTGCTGTGGTATTTGAGTATTTGGCAAAGTGGCTTGCTGTCCAGCTAATGGACATTCATTTCAGCAGTGCCCCGTCTGATCACAATTAAAGCAGGTATTTAAATGTGATGCAGCCTGCAGTGCTTGTAATGAGCCAGGGGGGATAATAAATTAACTGATACTGTCCTACGGCTGCTGAAAGAATGGGACCCTACCTTTTCCACTACAATTTCTTCTTTTTCTCCATTCCCACACTCAGAAGTTGGTATTTATCTGCTGAATTTGAATATCCACCAATTTTTCTTTTGTTCCTTTCCTTCCGTTAGTATATTGTCTGCTACATGCTGTGCCTGATTTACTATTTCAAGGCTGATTAAACTTGGCCAGTTCAAACAAACCTTTTTAATCTATTCTTGCATCGGTGATAACAAGCCCTCTACCAAAGCTGCTGATGACCGACTGCCTGCCACACCTTCTGTAGGCTCTGGATGTAGAGAGAGAGCTTTGAATGCATCTATCATGTGTTGCAGATATGCATCAGTAGAGCCAGTGATAACAAGCCCTCTACCAAAGCTGCTGATGACCCAGTGCCTGTCACACCTTCTGTAGGCTCTGGATGTAGAGAGAGAGCTTTGAATGCATCTATCATGTGTTGCAGATATGCATCAGTAGAGCCAGTGATAAGAAGCCCTATACCAAAGCTGCTGATGACCCAGTGCCTGCCACACCTTCTGTAGGCTCTGGATGTAGAGAGAGAGCTTTGAATGCATCTATCATGTGTTGCAGATATGCATCAGTAGAGCCAGTGATAACAAGCCCTCTACCAAAGCTGCTGATGACCCACTGCCTGACACACCTTCTGTAGGCTCTGGATATAGAGAGAGAGCTTTGAATGCATCTATCATGTGTTGCAGATATGCATCAGTAGAGCCAGTGATAACAAGCCCTCTACCAAAGCTGCTGATGACCCACTGCCTGCCACACCTTCTGTAGGCTCTGGATGTAGAGAGAGAGAGAGCTCTGAATGCATCTATCATGTGTTGCAGATATGCATCAGTAGAGCCAGTGATAACAAGCCCTCTACCAAAGCTGCTGATGACCCAGTGCCTGCCACACCTTCTGCCAGCTCTGGATATAGAGAGAGCTTTGAATGCATCTATCATGTGTTGCAGATATGCATCAGTAGAGCCAGTGATAACAAGCCCTCTACCAAAGCTGCTGATGACCCAGTGCCTGCCACACCTTCTGTAGGCTCTGGATGTAGAGAGAGAGAGAGCTCTGAATGCATCTATCATGTGTTGCAGATATGCATCAGTAGAGCCAGTGATAACAAGCCCTCTACCAAAGCTGCTGATGACCCAGTGCCTGCCACACCTTCTGTAGGCTCTGGATGTAGAGAGAGAGCTTTGAATGCATCTATCATGTGTTGCAGATATGCATCAGTAGAGCCAGTGATAAGAAGCCCTATACCAAAGCTGCTGATGACCCAGTGCCTGCCACACCTTCTGTAGGCTCTGGATGTAGAGAGAGAGCTTTGAATGCATCTATCATGTGTTGCAGATATGCATCAGTAGAGCCAGTGATAAGAAGCCCTATACCAAAGCTGCTGATGACACAGTGCCTGCCACACCTTCTGTCGGTTCTGGATGTAGAGAGAGCTTTGAATGCATCTATCATGTGTTGCAGATATGCATCACTAGAGCCATTCTCTCTCTCTCTTTGCACAATAGCTTTTAGTCTTGCCCAGTTGGGGGCAGGGGAGCATGCTGTGGTGATGGCTTTTAAAACATTTCCAGCAGCTACAGAGCTATCAGCCATATTCTTTGGAATGTTGTCACTTAGGTTAGATTTATTTCCCATATTTTCCTAAAAATATCAGGAGGTGTAAAGGCTTTTAATATGGCTCTCAAGTATTCGATGGCAAGGTTTTGCAGCTGTACACATCTTAAGATTTTTGCTTATTTTGCTGATTGTCTTCAAGTAGGACAGAGAGAATCTACAGTTGTTTGAAAATCCAATGTAGTCCATGGTTGTACCACTCCTGTAGTAGATTCAGCATCACTGTCTCTAGCTGCTGTGAGGTTTGGTACTTCTCATAAAAGGTGCATCCGTGTGGAAGGTATATCACAATCAGAAGAAGAGGTAGAATCTGTCTCTTCTCCTGCAGGTTGACTTGCAGGGGAGCCCCACTGATATTTCTTTTCCTCAATAATCAAAAGTTGAATAATAATGTGCTGAATTTTACCCAAAGTGATAGTTTTTGCTGACTGGCTTTTATTAGGAAGTCTGTTTAATTTTCCCCCATATTTATATTTGTGATATGATTGTTTCCCTCTCTTATCTATATGCATTAATATTTAGTCCGAAGGTATTACTGAGTGACATTCTTGACAAAGATGAGTGTTATGACCTGACCGAGAGGGGACACTAGAAGTGCTGGAAGCAACTTGAGCTGTATGTCGGAAACTAGTATTTTTTTCTGCAAAATTTACCAAAACATTCCCTCTAGGGGAGAGAGAACTGTCAGTGTCTTGAGGCATGGGAGGGTCATAATGTGGAAGGATTGACGAAGGTAATGCAAGACAGTCATCATCAGATGATTCTGGCTGCATGAGTGGTGATTTCTCTGTCTTAAAGGATACATACCCTAGGACTGGACTTTTCATCTGCTCAGTTTTGCCAGTTATTTACTGTTCTTTTAGCTGGCTGTAGCTGTGACTTTAACCTACATACACTAGGACTCGACTTTTCATCTGCTCAGTTTTGCCAGTTATTTACTGTTCTTTTAGCTGGCTGTAGCTGGGACTTTAACCTACATACCCTAGGACTTGACTTTTCATCTGCTCAGTTTTGCCAGTTATTTACTGTTCTTTTAGCTGGCTGTAGCTGTGACTTTAACCTACGTACCCTAGGACTCGACTTTCATCTGCTTAGTTTTGCCAGTTACTTACTGTTCTTTTAGCTGTAGCTGTGACTTTAACCTACATACACTAGGACTTGACTTTTCATCTGCTCAGTTTTGCCAGTTATTTACTGTTCTTTTAGCTGGCTGTAGCTGTGACTTTAACCTACAATACCCTAGGACTTGACTTTTCATCTGCTCAGTTTTGCCAGTTATTTACTGTTCTTTTAGCTGGCTGTAGCTGTGACTTTAACCTACATACCCTAGGACTTGACTTTTCATTTGCTCAGTTTTGCCAGTTATTTACTGTTCTTTTAGCTGGCTGTAGCTGTGACTTTAACCTACGTACCCTAGGACTCGACTTTCATCTGCTCAGTTTTGCCAGTTATTTACTGTTCTTTTAGCTGGCTGTAGCTGTGACTTTAACCTACATATCCTAGGACTTGACTTTCATCTGCTCAGTTTTGCCAGTTATTTATTGTTCTTTTAGCTGGCTGTAGCTGGGACTTTAACCTACATACCATAGGACTTGACTTTCATCTGCTCAGTTTTGCCAGTTATTTATTGTTCTTTTATCTGGCGGTAGCTGGGACTTTAACCTACATATCCTAGGACTTGACTTTCATCTGCTCAGTTTTGCCACTTATTTATTGTTCTTTTATCTGGCGGTAGCTGGGACTTTAACCTACATACCCTAGGACTCGACTTTCATCTGCTCAGTTTTGCCAGTTATTTATTGTTCTTTTATGTGGCTGTAGCTAGTACTTTAACCTACATACCCTAGGACTCGACTTTCATCTGCTCAGTTTTGCCAGTTATTTATTGTTCTTATATCTGGCGGTAGCTGGGACTTTAACCTACGTACCATAGGACTTGACTTTCATCTGCTCAGTTTTGCCAGTTATTTATTGTTCTTTTATCTGGCTGTAGCTGGGACTTTAACCTACGTACCCTAGGACTTGACTTTCATCTGCTCAGTTTTGCCAGTTATTTATTGTTCTTTTATCTGGCGGTAGCTGGGACTTTAACCTACATACCATAGGACTTGACTTTCATCTGCTCAGTTTTGCCAGTTATTTATTGTTCTTTTATCTGGCTGTAGCTGGGACTTTAACCTACATACCATAGGACTTGACTTTCATCTGCTCAGTTTTGCCAGTTATTTACTGTTCTTTTATCTGGCGGTAGCTCGGACTTTAACCTACATACCATAGGGCTTGACTTTCATCTGCTCAGTTTTGCCAGTTATTTACTGTTCTTTTATCTGGCGGTAGCTCGGACTTTAACCTACATACCATAGGACTTGACTTTCATCTGCTCAGTTTTGCCAGTTATTTATTGTTCTTTTATCTGGCGGTAGCTGTGACTTTAACCTACATATCCTAGGACTTGACTTTCATCTGCTCAGTTTTGCCAGTTATTTATTGTTCTTTTATCTGGCGGTAGCTGGGACTTTAACGTACATATCCTAGGACTTGACTTTCATCTGCTCAGTTTTGCCAGTTATTTATTGTTCTTTTATCTGGCGGTAGCTGGGTCTTTAACCTACATACCATAGGACTTGACTTTTCATCTGCTCAGTTTTGCCAGTTATTTATTGTTCTTTTATCTGGTGGTAGCTGGGTCTTTAACCTACATACCATAGGACTTGACTTTTCATCTGCTCAGTTTTGCCAGTTATTTATTATTCTTTTATCTGGCGGTAGCTGGGACTTTAACGTAGGTGAGTCACATTTTAACTTCTAAGTTCCTTTTCCTTGTTTTTAGAATCTTCTTGGCAACTATTAAAAGCTGACCAACAGGAGCTAGTACCTTGTTACCCGTCTTTTTCAATTTATTTTTTAGATTTTCTAATATTTTCTTATCAAAAGAACTTTTGGTACTTACGTATTATCGCAACCACATTCTCACTGTTGCGAAATTTGTAATGTGTCATGGAAAACAGTTTTATTGAGCTGGAAAGGGGAGCGTAAGCAAGTAAGCACTGCTGTGGCTCACACATTGAGGCAGAGAGAGGAATAAATGTAATTTTTTCGACTCCTGCTTGGCATGTCTCACTTTCATGGTGAACTCCACTCTGCTGCACCTCATGACACATCCTGCCTTGCTGATTTCAACCGAAGCAAAGGCAAGTTAATCAGGAATATTCCGAATGTTCATTGCCAGTGCTTAAGTTTTAATGTATTCCTCACTCTTCTTTTAACCGGCTATGCAACTGGTATTTGGCCCGTAGGGGAAATGTGCAAGCTTTAAACTTTTACTATTCAGAAAGAGTAATTCCTGTTTTCTGCAGTATCAAAATGAAGAATTAGCCACTAATTCTGGTCTCGTATTTTGCATTCCTTTGGTCAATCATTAACAGCTCGTGTGTGTGTGCCTGTGGGATCAACTGACATTGAATTGTTATGGCTAGGCTTGTATAGGCCCTAGGGCTGATAGCCTAGTACCAACCTATGAACCTATGAACCTATGAACATTGTTTACTCTTCAGATTTAAGTTCGGGTTAGTAAAGAAATAGTCATCATTGTGCATATAAGGAATCACGTTCTTACTATCAGCAGCAACTGTTAGGAAAGTTTTTGCTACTTGAAATTCGAAACATTTGTAAATATGACAAGAAGCTGCAGTAAATGTCTTTAACTGCATACAAATAAAATTCATACAGTTAAATGAACATTATTCCATGTGTTTTTGTTTATGTATACAGTTAAATGAACATCATTCCATGTATTTTTGTTTTATGTATACGGTTAAATGAACATTATTCCATGTGTTTTTGTTTATGTATACGGTTAAATGAGCATTACTCCATGTGTTTTTGTTTATGTATACAGTTAAATGAGCATTATTCTGTGTGTTTTTGTTTATGTATATGGTTAAATGAACATTATTCCATGTGTTTTTGTTTATGTATATGGTTAAATGAACATTATTCCATGTGTTTTTGTTTATGTATACAGTTAAATGAGCATTATTCCATGTGTTTTTGTTTATGTATATGGTTAAATGAGCATTATTCCATGTGTTTTTGTTTTTGTATATGGTTAAATGAGCATTACTCCATGTGTTTTTGTTTATGTATACAGTTACATGAGCATTATTCCATGTGTTTTTGTTTATGTATACGGTTAATTGAGCATCATTCCATGTGTTTTTATGTATATGGTTAAATGAACATTATTCCATGTGTTTTTGTTAATGTATACAGTTAAATGAACATTATTTCATGTGTTTTTGTTTATGTATATGGTTAAATGAGCATTATTCCATGTGTTTTTGTTTATGTATATGGTTAAATGAGCATTATTCCATGTGTTTTTGGTTATGTATACGGTTAAATGAGCATTGTTTTTCTTTATGTATACAGTTAAATGAGCATCATTCCATGTGTTTTTCTTAATGTATACAGTTAAATGAGCATTATTCCATGTGTTTTGTTTATGCATACGGTTAAATGAGTATCATTCCATATGTTTTTGTTTATGTATACGGTTAAATGAACATTATTCCATGTGTTTTTGTTTATGTATACAGTTAAATGAACATCATTCCATGTGTTTTTGTTTTATGTATACGGTTAAATGAACATTATTCCATGTGTTTTTGTTTATGTATACGGTTAAATGAGCATTACTCCATGTGTTTTTGTTTATGTATACAGTTAAATGAGCATTATTCTGTGTGTTTTTGTTTATGTATATGGTTAAATGAACATTATTCCATGTGTTTTTGTTTATGTATATGGTTAAATGAACATTATTCCATGTGTTTTTGTTTATGTATACAGTTAAATGAGCATTATTCCATGTGTTTTTGTTTATGTATATGGTTAAATGAGCATTATTCCATGTGTTTTTGTTTTTGTATATGGTTAAATGAGCATTACTCCATGTGTTTTTGTTTATGTATACAGTTACATGAGCATTATTCCATGTGTTTTTGTTTATGTATACGGTTAATTGAGCATCATTCCATGTGTTTTTATGTATATGGTTAAATGAACATTATTCCATGTGTTTTTGTTAATGTATACAGTTAAATGAACATTATTTCATGTGTTTTTGTTTATGTATATGGTTAAATGAGCATTATTCCATGTGTTTTTGTTTATGTATATGGTTAAATGAGCATTATTCCATGTGTTTTTGGTTATGTATACGGTTAAATGAGCATTGTTTTTCTTTATGTATACAGTTAAATGAGCATCATTCCATGTGTTTTTCTTAATGTATACAGTTAAATGAACATTATTTCATGTGTTTTTGTTTATGCATACAGTTAAATGAGCATAATTCCATGTGTTTTTGTTTATGTATATGGTTAAATGAACATTATTCCATGTGTTTTTATGTATACAGTTAAATGAGCATTATTCCATGTGTTTTTGTTAATGTATACAGTTAAATGAACATTATAGGTTCATAGGTTCATACTAGGCTATCTGCCCTCGGGCATTTATAAGCCTAGCCAGAATGTGTTTGGCTTTCGCCACCCATTTTAAATTTATTTTGCTATGCCCTTTTTCGAGGTTAGTATACTGTGCCTCTGTCTAACAGTGACACAGAAGTGATACCCGGGGTAAACCTATGATCTCCCATCCACTCATCAAGATTCATCTTGAAGAGAGTCAATGAGGGACTCTGCCTAACCTGGACTGGGATTTTATTCCAGAGTGAAGGGAGCCTCTGGGTTATGAATCTGTCCCTCCAGCATGTCCTATTTATTTCAGTGTTGAGGTTCAAGTCTCGAGCGTAGCTCGATGGGATTTGGATTTTCTGAGGTGCAGCATGTCCATTAATTCCAGGTTGGACATGGCTTTATACGTCAGGCACAGATCGCCTCTGAACAGGCGGTATGCCACTGAGTAGAGCTGGAGTTTCTTTAACCGGGCAGCATATGGCATCTGTTTGAGCCCTTTGATCCTCTTGGTGAGGTACTTTTGGGGTCTTTCCAGTTGCTGCAGCTGTCTGGTAAGGTACATCACAAAAGGGGCATTGTACTCAATTATGGGCCTGATGAGGGATAAGTAGAGAGGCACGATGACCTCCCCTGATCTAGATGTGAATCCCTTCATGATTATGTGGGCTATATAAAATGTTTTTCTAACCACTTTGGCCACGTGGTTGTCAAATGAGAGATTGCTATCAACTTGGGTCCCCAGGTCCCTAATTACTTCTTCTGTACTTAATGGATTACCACCTATGTGGTAATTTGTGGGCACTGTTTTTGCCAAGGGGATGACTATACACTTTTTGGCATTTAGCTTGAGGCCATGACTCTGGCACCAGTTGTCTGTTTCTATGAGGCCCTTTTGGAGGATGCTTGTGTCGGCTGGAGAGTCAATTATGGTGCCCAGTTTGCAGTCATCTGCGAACTTGGTCAGCCACAGTCCTTCCATGTTGGCCTGTACCTCCAAGAAATATATACCGAACAAGAGAGGTCCCAGGACTGAGCCTTGTGGGACACCACTTGTAACTGGTTTGGAGTCTGACATGGCTCCAGCAATTCTAACCATGTGGGTTCTGTCCTTGAGCCAGTTTGCAATCCATCTAGTGACATAGGGGTTTATATTTAAGCTGGTGAGCTTATCTATAATGCCTGAGTGGGGTATTGTATCGAAGGCTTTTGCGATGTCCAGGTAGGCTGTGTGGACCACCTTCCCCTCGTCAATGGCCTTGGTGACTGTTTCAAAGAAATCAACCAGGTTTAAGAGGCAGGATCTGCCCTTAACAAAGCCGAACTGGGTAGGATCCAGTGTCTGTAGGTCCCCAATATCTTTATTTATGAGGTCCATGATGATCCTTTCCATAGCTTTGCAGACCAAGCTAGTCAGGCTTATGGGGCGATAGTTTCCAGGATCCGTTGAGGCACCACTTTTATGGAGAGGGACCACTGTTGCTGTATGCCACTCTTTGGGCACATATTCTGTAGTAAGGCTGAGATTGAACAGTAGTTTTATGTTTGGGTTTAGCTCTTCTTGGAGTTCATGTAGGGCGCAGCCCGGGACACCATCTGGTCCCATTGATGCTGTGTTTTTTGCTTTGGAGAGGGCGGCTGTTACCTGAGCATCCAAGATGTCAGGGGGGCAGCACTCTGCTGGGATAGATATTTGCCCTTTTGGTGGGGAGGGGTGGGAGAAGTTTGCGCTGAACCTTTCAGCTAGGATGTTGGCAATGTCTGTGGGTTCAGTGTATTTTTTGTCATTTTGGACTAATTCTGAGCATATCTGGGAATTACCACCCAGGTTCCTAACATAACTAAAGAAAGCTTTGTGATTATCCTTAGTGTCCTGTGCAATTTTTCTCTCAAAGCTGGCCTTAGACAATTTTATGAGTGCCCGTAGTTTTTTGCTAATACTGATCAGTGATGCCTTCCCTTTTTGGGATTTTGCTCTATCATTTAGTAGCTTCCTCCTTCTATTGTATAGTTTGTTTATGGCTGGGGTCCACCAGACTGGACGTCTGCCTTTGGAGGATTGGGTCTTGGTTTTATTTGGGATCGCATGATCCATGCATTCCTGAAGGTGTTCATAGAATGCGTTTATAAAGGATTCTGTGGTCTGGGCCATATTTTCCACATGGCAAGTTGAGTAGAGTTTTTTACTAGCATGCTTGTGCAAACATGGGCAAACTACTGAAGGGGTCATTCAGGGAAGGATTCCACCTCGGTTTTGAGGAGTGTGAAATTTGCTTTAGAGAAGTTTTTCACTGTGGTTTTCTGGGCAGGGGGTGGGGTCGGGATGTGAATATCCAGTGAGATTAGTTTATGGTCTGATCTTACCAGTGAGGGATACACTTTTGGTCTGGAGCATAGAGTCCCCATGTTGGTGATGATCAGGTCCAGTATGTTTTCCCCTCTTGTGGGAGTGGTAACAAGTTGTTCCATAACATTTGAGTTTATAAATTCGAGGAACCTTTGGGCTAGGGTGTTGGAGCTAGAGTAATGCTCCCAGACTATGTTTGGGTAGTTAAAGTCGCCCAATATAATGGTGTTTGGAGAGACCTTCATATTTTCCAGTGTTCTCAGGAAGGCCGAGTGGGGTTCCTGGGTTTGGGAGGGTGGTCTGTAGCAGGCTATAAACTGGAAGGCAATTTTACCCACTGTTAGTTGCACATGGATAGTCTCTTATGCTTATTTCATGTGTTTTTGTATATGGTTAAATGAGCATTACTCCATGTGTTTTTGTTTATGTATACGGTTAAATGAACATTATTCCATGTGTTTTTGTTTATGTATACAGTTAAATGAACATTATTCCATGTGTTTTTGTTTATGTATACGGTTAAATGAACATTATTCCATGTGTTTTTGTTTATGTATCTTTCCTAAAAGAAAAGCTGCAAAACAACTTTTGACACTATGCGAACGTTGCAACCGTGAGAATGTGTTTGCAATAATAAGTAAGTACCAAACTTTTTTCTGGAAATTGCAAAGCGCTGCCATTCCTTTTGATCCCAGACCATTTTATCCAATAATTACAGCTGTCTATTGCATACTTGTATATCTCTGCCTGGAGCGCCACACTCCAGCTCCTGAAAAATGTTCTTACTGGAACCCATTATAAAAACCCACCCTCATACCAAAGGGATAGATCTGTGACTATAAATAGGGTCACTCACAATGCCAGTGAAGGAATTCTCTGTTCCTTTTCCTTTATATTCTGAATACAACCTACTTTCACACCCGAGAAGACTGCTCAGTCCTTCTACGAGGGAAGCTGTCTGTGACAAGGATACATAAATTGCTTAAAACTCCAGTAGCACGTTATTATATAAGTCATCAGACAGGCATCCAGTTTCCTAGATTTATACAGTATACCTGCTCACATGCAATTAAAACTATTAAAGAAAGTTTAGGTTAAGCGTACTTGTAAAGACTTTAGACTGTGCTAAGATTTAAAATTCCATATTGTTACAGCAGAAACTTGTCTGTCAGAAAACCTGCATCCCTTTTGGGCCCAGTCATACCGCAGCTAGGGAAGGCCAAATAGGGCAATCACCCAGATCACAATCAGATCATCGAGTTTTCAGAAATTTGAAATCCATATGGTCAGGACCATGTGATCAAGTTTTGAAAAACTCAAAGGTTTTGAATGGAGATCACAGTACAGTGCAGAATGGGAAATTTTCCCTTTTCCAAACTGTAGTGCAATCCCGGAGTTGGTATATTTAATTTGCAGGGGTGTGGTTGGCGCAGCCACCCATATGGGAGATGCAGGGGACTTGCTCCCCTACAAAAATACACAAAAAGTTAGATGTTTGTGTTTTTTTTTTTTTCCGATGTTTGAGTTTTCGGAAACTCAATCATATCATCCTGACCATATATATTTCAGTTCCTGAAAACTCAATCCTCTGATAGGAATCGATATATATATTTGTATACATATATTTATATCTATATCTATCTATCTATCTATCTATCTATATATCTATCTATATATATATATATATATATATATATATACTTAATTAAATATCTTTTTTTTATTTCTCTTTAAGGGAAATGACAACATTTACATCCTGAATGGACTTCTGAGACACACTTGGCTGTCTGCCACCCCTGCTTACATCATTTGCTTGGGCACTGCCCCAAAAGACCTGTGATTAGCTGTGAAGGTAAAGGGGCATTTCCATGATGCAATAAAGACAATCAGATGGGCTATATCTTTGGCACCCATGGCAAGTTGAGTAGAGTTTTTTACTAGCATGCTTGTGCAAACATGGGCAAACTACTGAAGGGGTCATTCAGGGAAATGTTTAAATTTAGTGGTAGTGAAAGTGCTTATGCAAACACGGGTGAACTACTGATGGGATCATTTGGGGAAATGTTTAAATTTAGTTGGAATGAAAGTGGTTGTGCAAACACGGGTAAACTACTGAAGCGATCGTACGGGGAAATGTTTAAATTTAGCGGCAGTGAAAGTGCTTGTACATACTTGAGCAACCTACTGAACAGATTGTTCAGGGAAATCTTTAAATTTAGTGGCAGTGAAAATGCTTGTGCAGACATGGATAAAGTACTGAAGTGGATCATTGGGAGAAATGTTTCATTTTGGTTCTATGGACAAACTACTGAAGACATGTTTGGGGAAAATGATTCATTTTGGTATAATTTCAGTACTTATGTATACATGGACAAATGGAAATGTATCCAGCTGACAAATTATTGAAGACATTGGGGAAAATGATTAATTTTGGTATCTTTTCAGTACTTATGCATACATGGACAAACTACTGAAGAGGTAGTTGGGAGAAATGCTTACTTTTGATGTCAGTTGGGTGCTTGTGCACACATGCACAAACTACTAATGGGATCTTTGTAGGAAGCAATTCCTTTTGTTATCATTTGAGCACTTGTGCAAACATAGGCAAACTACTGAAGGGATTATTTGAGGAACTGTTTAATGTTGGTGCTTCTGCATACATGCATACTGAAGGGTTCCTTGTGGAATGATTCATTTTGATGTCATCCGTGTGTACATGGAAAAACACTGAAGGGATTGTGGGTGAAATTTTTTATGTTGATGCTTGTGCATTCATGGACAAACTAGTGAAGGGATCATTGGAGGAAATGTTTAATTTTGGTGTCAGTGAAAGTGCTTGTGCATTCATGGATAAACTACTGAAGGGATCATTGGAGGAAAGGTTTAATTTTGGTGTCAGTGAAAGTGCTTGTGCATTCATGGGCAAACTACTGAAGGGATCCCAAGACATTTAGAGAAAGAAAACAAACAATGCAGCTACACTTTGATGGGCAGCAATGCCAAACAGAGTTTTAATTTATATTCTTTTTGATTTTAAAACAAGGATATACTAAGTCCTTCACTTAAACTCATTGAACATTAGACCCCATGATGATCAGTTTCACTGAAATTTAAGTGATTTTGTAGAGGGTCAGTCTCCCCTGTATCCCCAATGCTGGGGTGAGCCACCCACACCCTCCAAATTTATATTACTTATCTCATCTTGGTCATTGAAAAAAGTACCATATGTCTCTGTCTGTCATGAAAGCAGTGTTGGGGAGGTCATAATTCTCAACCTTTAGCACAAGAAATCTAGACAAAGCCTAAAATAATGGGGTCAAATGCCCCAAAATTGGTTTTAAATACTGAGAACTTGCTAGAATAGCAGGGTTTGTATTGGTGTGCGTTTTCTGAAGGAAATGAAGTCTGAAAAACAAATGTATATTATTATTTAATAAGTTTGATCATCATTCATTTGCCAGAAAACCACAAATTGTATGATCTGAAAATCTGGACAGCCGATAGGTATAGTGAGATCAGGGCTTCATTTGTGAACTGAGGAGAAAAAAATAAATCAGAATGGCTTGTCCAGCCAAAAATGGGGTCTCACTGTATTTTGTATTTTTAACAGGCTTCTTGAGGTCTCCATTAGAGTACCTTGAAATAATCTTGATTACTGCAGGTTGTGCTTCGCAAGTATTACACTGTATGTCTGAATCAGAGATTGGTGTAGAGCTTTGGTGTTTATGCAACTGAATACTATCATGAAATAGGAAAGGTACATGTAATGTGATATAAAATACTTTTTGGATGTGATATGTAGGATTATTACTGGGTTTTTAACCCATAATTGTGTGTGTAAGTTCATAAGTTAATACTATCTTACCTTCTCTTGTGGGCTATTTTAAAGCTAGCCAAATTTCCCATCCCAAAGGTAAGAATCAAAGCCTGTACCTTGTGCGTTTGAGATGAACTCACTATGACTCATACAGTCAGAAGCTATTTAATCCAATAGTTTTTGATTTTGTTCTTGCTTATACTTTGCATTTACCTTTATTTAGTTATGTCTGGGGCGTCATTTTATAACTGAAATAAGGCACACAGAGGTACAGCCTGTAACTGCTTAGTAGAGCACACCCCTACTCCTGTTGCTAAGTAAACACACACTGTATAAGTGTCTGTGTCTGCTATCTTAGTATGCCATTGGGCATGCTGTTAGCAGATCAGTAGGATGTAAACTTCAGCTTCAAATGGTGTTGCAATGCAAACTAAACTTTTTCGTGCAGTATGTGTGTGTGTGTGTGTATATATATATATATGTGTGTGTGTATATATATATATATATATATATATATATATATATATATATATGTATATGTTTTAGCTGCTTTTTCCTTGGGTGATGATTTTTCTGTCTATACCACATCTATAGTTAGTTCTGTGTTATAGTTCAATTTACAAAGCAATTAATAGTATAATTTGTCATGATTATTTTGATATTTCAACTGTACCTGCAACTTGTCAAGGCATTTTTTCCACACCTTGGGGTTGGGCTCCAAATGAGAGTCTCACCTGGGTTCCAAATGGTACTTCTCTGGGCCCAGTGGCAGAAGCACGCAAACAGAATATCAAGTAGCACAACACCAGGTACCAAACAGCTTTCACATGGGAAAGCTCAGCAGAGAGTAAAAATCTCCTTTATTGCACGGAAAGACACATATTTGGGAGACTAGGAAAACAAGATTTTGTCTCCTTGAGCTGTAGAAATCATTGTGTTTTATACCTTTTTTCATTAAAAGTAGCATTACTATAACAATCCTAAAATGATGAATGCCCAATTAGAAATGAACCCTACAGCATTCATTCTGCTACCTAAGTTTTCCCGACTGTTTGTGTACTTATGATGCTCCATATGAGGCACGAGTTCCAAATTCCACTCTAGAACGTTCTGCTCGGAACAGTTCTTGTACTTTTCTAACCCCTTAATATTATACAGGAAGTTAACACATGCATACTGAAGAACACGATGAAATTCCATTGTACTGTGAAAGAGTATTAGAAATAACATTTGCACACTAACATTTTGCCTTTTCTGTACTTCTCACCCTTTACAGTCATTCAATAGTATTTTGAAAATCTGTCTAGTAATGGAGTTATTGCAGAAAATCTGTATTTGTGCCATATTGTACTATTTTGAGCAACCAGTGTAGTAAAATAAAAACTGATGGAAGGAAAAGGACTAGAAGTGCCTCAAAATGTGAAGAGGAAATGGAGAGGAAATGAATGTTCTGTAGATGAAGATGATGATGAAGAAAAATAGCCATGGATTCAAAAGATAACCACAGAGCCTTCTTTAGCTATGTCAAGAATCTAAGTGGCAACTCGCAGATGTGCTCTAAGCTAGTGCAAAATAGCACAAAAAATACGAACCTACTGATATTGCCAACATCCTGGCAGATAGATTTAGTGCAAACGTCACCCCCCTCTCACCCCCAAAGGGCCCACAACAATACTTGAAAAGTGTAGTGTCCCTGAAATCACAGACGCACAGGTGAAAACAGCCCTTTCAAAAGCCAAAAGCACAGCGTCAATGGGGCGAGATGGTGTCCCAGGCTGCATCTTGCATGAACTACAGAACAAACTAACCCCCCGTCCAAACACACTGTTAAACCTCAGCCTCTCCACAGTCTACGTACCCATAGAATGGCACACAGCAATGGTTATTCCACTCCACAAAGGAGGGGCCACAACTGACCCTGGTAACTATCGCCCCATTAGCCTGACTAGCCTGGTCTGCAAGGCTATGGAACGCATCATCATAGAACTCATTAACAAAGACATTGGGAACCTCCAAACACTTGACCCGACCCAGTTCAGCTTTGTTAAGTGCAGATCATGCCTACTAAACCTGGTTGACTTCTTTGAGACAGTCACCAGGGCCATACCTTGACCTTGTCAAGGCTTTTGACACTATTCCCCACTCAAGAATTATAGAAAAACTCACCAGCCTGAACATAAACCCCTACGTCATGAGATGGGTTGCCAACTGGCTTACAGACAAAACTCACATGGTAAGAATAGCCAGCTCCAGGTCCGACACTAAACCAGTCATAAGTAGTGTCCCGCAAGGTTCGGTCCTGGGACCCCTACTGTTTGGCATATACTTCTCAGAAGTACAGGCAAACACAGGAGGACTATGGCTAACCAAGTTCGCCAATGACTGCAAATTGGGAGCCATAATTGACTCTCTGGCTGACACAGACATTCTCCAAAAGGGCCTTACTGAGACAGACACCTGGTGTCAAAGTCATGGTCTCAAGCTAAATGCCAAAAAATGAATAGTCATCCCGTTTGGGAAAAACAAAACACCGATGAATTACCACATAGGTGGCAGCCCCCTTAAGAGGTAATAAGAGATCTGGGGACCCAGGTAGATAGTAATCTCTCCTTTGACAATCATATTGCCAAAGTAGTTAGGAAATCCTTCTATGTAGCCCATCTAATTACTAAAGGGTTCACATCTAGAAATAAAGAGGTTATAGTGCCCCTCTACTCATCACTCATCAGACCCATCATAGAGTACAATGCCCCATTTGGGATGGACCTCACAAGCCACTTCCAACAGCTGGAAAGACCACAAAAGTACATCACCAAGAAGATTACTGGCCTCAACATGTGTCCTATGCAGCCTGACTGGAAAAACTCCGGCTGTACTCAGTGACATATCGCTTACTCAGAGGTGATCTCTGCCTGACTTACAAAGCCATGCCCAACTCAGAATTAATGGACATGCTCCACCTAAAGAAATCCATGTCACTGTGATCCACTCGCTCTAGTGAGCTAAACCTCGCCACAACAATAAATAGAACATGCTGGAGGGATAGATTCCTGTTACAGAGAAATCCCCATGCTTTGGAACAAAATTCTTAACTACATTAGGCAGAGCCCCTCACTAACACTCTTCAAGAGAAACCTTGACGAGTGGATGGGTAACAGAAAATACACCCCTGGGATCACTTCATTGGCTCTTCTTGACAGAGGCTCAGTTAATTAATCAATGAGGCAGTGAAAGCTGACACACACTGGCTAGGCTTATAAATGCCCTCGGGCAGATAGCCTAGTACCTACCTATGAAGTGAGTGGGAAAGTGGGCAGCTAATATCTTGACAACCTCAAGTGTGTATGTTACAAGTGTTTATTTGCTGCCAAGCAGTTATGACATGAGCTTGGATGTTTGATGGACTCACAGATTATCCTTTTTAGAATGAAACAGGTTTCATTTACTAGTGCAAATCAGTATTTCCTTGAATTTAGTACGGCAGCATTACATCAGAATACATCGACTGCTGTGACTGATAGAATAAGTGCAAGTTATAGTTAAACAGCATACATTAATGGGTGTGTTCCTTTCACTTCCTGGCTAATGTTTGGTGCAGTGTATGTTTTTATGAGATTGGCAGAGAGTGGAGTTAGGGATGCTGTCCATTTCTCCACTGTTGTGTAATCTCAGAATTAGTATTTTTATAGTAACAGGAGTATGACACACACACACACACACACACACACACACACACACACACACACACACACACACACACACACACACACACACACACACACACACACACCCCTCAGGCACTTCTGATTGGATGTCTTAATATGGCATCTTGAATGTTGAGGCTTGTCTTTGCCACAGTGTGCTACATTGTGCAACCTGGGCATGTATATTTGGTGTTAATTTTTTTCCATTTTCTCCAGTGTAGCATGACAATGGAATTAGTATATATAATTTTGAAGAGTGTAGGGTGTGTGCCCCCTATGTACCACCTTGAAAAACTTCTCCACATCTGACTTTGGACTCTTAAAAACAGAGGTGGCTAACTTCACGGCACCCATGCCAATGTGCCAATGGAAAACACTTGTGTGACTGCTGAACCATACACCAATACACTGTATGAACATGTACATAAATACATGGAACTAGCCATCCCCAACAGAACCAAGACGCTCTCCTCCAAAAAAAGGCAGCCAATCTCTTGGTCCTCTGCCATAATAAACTCTACAACAGAGAAGAAACTGCTGCAGAAAAAGGTGAAGGCCCAGGACCGGAAAAACTCCCTTATTAGCCTCAACAAAAAGTTGAGATCCCTCATCAAATTCTCTAAAACCAGCTATGAAGGCAGAATTGCAGCAGAAACTAAAAACAGTCACAAAGCCTTCTATAGTTATATCAAGAACCTCCATGGCAATACCCAGATTTACTCTGAGTTACTGCACAATGATATCCTATACTGAGCCAACAGATATTGCCAACATACTGTCCGACAGATTCAGTGCCAACTTTACCCCTCTCCCCCCCAAAGGACCAATCACAATACCTGAAGAATGCCAGGCACCCGGCATTACTGCAGCACAAGTTAAAGCTGCATTGTCCAAGGCCAAGAATACAGATTCCATGGGACCCAATAATATCCCTGGCTGTGTTCTTCATGAACTACAAAGCGAACTGGCACCACATCTGTGTGCCCTGTTCAGTCAAAGCCTCACCTCAGGCTTTGTCCCTACCGAATGGTGCACTGCTATAGTCACCCTCTCCATAAAGGGGGAGCAACTACAGATCCTGAGAATTATCACCCCGTTAGCCTGATGAGTCTGATCTGTAAAGCTATGGAGCGTATCATCATGGACCTGATTAATAAAGATATAAGAAATCTCCAAACTCTTGACCCCACACAATTTGGCTTTGTGGAAGGGAGATCATGCCTGCTCAACCTGGTTGACTTCTTTGAGTCAATCACCAGAGCTGTGGATGAAGGTACGGCAGTGCATAGAGTCTACCTCGATCTGGCCAAGGCCTTTGAAGCCATTCCTCACTTGGGAATTATTGATAAACTCACCAAACTAAGCATCAACCCCTATATCACTAGGTGGGTTGCAAACTGGCTCACAGATAGAACACACAGTGTGAAAGCAGTGGACTCCAAGTGAGACTGCCAACCAGTCACGAGTGGAGTCCCACAGGCATCAGTTCTAGGTCCTTTCCTGTTCACATCTACTTCTCAAAAGTCCAGGCCAACACAAAGGGACTCTGGCTGACCAAGTTCACAGAAGACTGCAAGCTGGGAGCCATTATTAACTCCCCAAGTGATGAAGACATCCTACAGAAAGGCCTCACTGAGACCAATGACTGGTGTTGAAACCATGGCCTTAAGCTTAATGCCAAAAAATGTGTCGTCATCCCCTTTGATAAAAACTCAGTTCCCACTAATTACCACATCAATGGGAGCCCACTGAATACTGAAGCTGTCATAAGATATCAGGGGACAGAGGTTGACAGCAACCTCTCATTCGACCACCACATTGCCACTGTGGTCAGAAACTCCTTCTATGTGGCATATCTCATTACCAAGTGTTTTGCATCCAGGAAGAAAGAGGTCAGCGTCTCTTTCTACTATTCCCTCATTAAACCAATCATTGAGTACAATGTTCCATTTGGCATGTACCTCACTAGACATATGCAACAGCTGGAAAGGCCACAAAAGTACCTCACAAAAAGGATCCTAGGCCTTAAACATATGTCCTATATGGACAGACTCAAAAAACCCCAGCTTTTCTCTGTCTCATATTATCTACTAAGAGGCGATCTCTGCTTGACTTACAAAGCCTTGTCTGACCCTGCTCTGTTAGAAATGTTACATCTAAAGAAATCCCTCCACACCACATGCTCCAGAGACCTTAACCTCATTACCAGAATCAACAGAACATGGTAGAGGGACAGGTTCCTCACCCAGAGACTGCCCGTGCTCTGGAATAGACTTCCCATACATGTCAAGCAGAGCACCTCACTGGCCCTCTTCAAGAGAAATTTTGATGAGTGGATAGGAAATAGAAAGTTCACCCCAGGGGTCACTCCAAAGGCTCTGCTTGATAGAGGCACTGGGAACTAACGTCGGGCGGCATGATGTCAGGGCACTTCTATGAGCTAGGCTTGTAAAGGCTCCAGGGCCATTAGCCTAGTTCACATCTATGAACCTATATATATAATATAATAATAATAATAATAATAATAATAATAATAATAATAATAATATATAATATATAGCACCTTGCTGCCCTGCATACACACCCAGAATTTTACATTTTTACTTACCTGGCACTTCCACTTATAGTGTGAGGAAGGGTATTCCATAATTTTGTTATGGAGTAGGAGAAGAGAGCTTCTCCAGCACAGTTCCTGGTTCTAGTTACCTGTAATTGATTTTTGTTGCTGGAGCATAGTGGTCTGGTGGTATGATAGATTTTGAAGGGAGGGGACTTTTAGAGGATGATTTAGTAGTTTGTGGCCGAGTGAGAGTTGGTACCATTGAAGGAGGTGAGGGAGTTCTAGCCAGCCTAGTTCAGTAAGTGAGGTGCTGTGGTGGCTACGGTAGTTTGCACCAGTAGCAAACCTTGCTATTTTTGTGTAAATTTCTTTTTTGTTGCATATGTATGTGTGTGTGTGGGACTGCATCCATGTGTTTGTCTGTGTGTTACTGTGTGTGTGGGAGTGCATGCGTGTGTGTATATCTGCTTCTGTGTGTATGTGGGAGAGCATGAATGTGTACATCTGTGTATCATTGTGTGTGTGAGAGTGCATGCATGTGTATATCTGTGTCATTGTGTGTTTGTGGGAGTGCATGCATCCATATGTCTGTCACTGTGTGAGAATGCATGCATATGTATGTCTGTGTGTCACTGTGTGTGTAAGAGTGCATGCATGTATATTTGTGTGTGTTACTGTGTGTGTGAGAGTGCATGCATGTGTATGTTTTTCACTGTATGTGTGTGAGAGTGCATGCATGTGTATGTCTGTGTGTAACTGTGTTTGTGGGAGTGCATGCATGTGCACGTCTGTGTGTGTCACTGTGCTTGTGGGAGTGCATGCATGTGTATGTCTGTGTGTCACTGAGTGTGAGAGTGCATATATGTGTATGTCTGTGTGTAACTGTTTGTGTGTGTGTGCGTGTGTCTGTGGGGTCTATATTACATGACTGAAGTTTCAAAACTTTGAAAATGATATGGTCGACATCATATAATTGAAGTTTTGAAACATCAACCTACAAAAACAAACCATATAAATGCTCTAAGTGGGGGGCAAGCTCCCCTGCGCCCCCACACCCCCCACTACTTAAATATAACAAGTCTGAGATCGCACTACAGTGCGGAAAAGGGAAATCTTCCATTTCCGCTCTGTGCGGAGACCTCCATTAAAAGATTCAAAGTTTCAAGACTTCGATCATATGGTGTCGACCATATCAGATTCAAAGTTTTGAAACTTTGATCTTCTGATATAGTGTGTGTGTGTGTGTGTGTGTGTGTGTGTGTGTGTGTGTGTGTGTGTGTGTGTGTGTGTGTGAGTGCAAGTATGTGTGTATCTGTGTGTCACTGTGTGTATGTGAGAGTGCATGCAGGTATATATCTGTGTGTGTGTGGGTGCACATGCATGCATATATCTGTCACTGTGTTTGTGCAAGTGCATACATTTGTATGTATGTGTGTCATTCTGTCTGTAGGAGTGCATGCATGTCTATGTCTTCTGGTTATGGTGTGTGTGGGATTGCATGCATATGTATGCCTGTGTGTCACTGTGTGTGTGTGTGTGTGTGGGAGTGCATGCAGGAGTATGTCTGCATGTCACCATGTGTTGTGGGAGTGGATGCATGAGTATGTCCGTGTGTCACTGTGTGTGTGTGAGAGTGCATGCTTGTGTATGTATGCATGTCAGTGTGTGTGTGTGTGTGTGTGTGTGTGTGTGTGTGTGTGTGTGTGTGTGTGTGTGTGTGTGTGTCAGAGAGCATGCTTGTGTATGTATTTGTCTCAGTCTGTGTGTTTGGGAGGGCATGCATGTGTGTATGTGTGTGTGTGCAACTGTGTGGGACTGCATGTATGTGTATATCTGTGTGTGTGGGAGTGCATGCATGCTTATGTCTGTGTGACACTGCGCATGTCTGTGGGAGTGCATGCGTGTTTATGGCTGTGTCACTATGTGTGGGGTGGATGTTAATAACATATGGGCTTCCTAGATGTTTGGGTATTCCAGGACCTTGTTGCTTCATTAGATTGGTTCATAATCATACAATTTTCTAGGTAGTGAGATGTTAACCTTGTGGAGGTGTGTGTGAACCTGAATCATTAAATGGCACACTAGTGCAAACTGAGATGTTAACCTTGAGGAAGTGTGTGTGAACCTGAATCATTAAATGGCACACTAGTGCAAACTGAGATGTTAACCTTGTGGAAGTGTGTGTGAAGCTGAATCGTTAAATGGCACACTAGTACAAACTGAGATGCTTGTGGAAGTGTGTGTGAACCTGAATCGTTAAATGGCACACTAGTGCAAACTGAGATGTTAACCTTGTGGAAGTGTGTGTGAACCTGAATCGTTAAATGGCACACTGATGCAAACTGAGATGCTTGTGGAAGTGTGTGTGAACATGAATCATCACATGGCACACTAGTGCAAAATGAGATGTTAACCTTGTGGAAGTGTGTGTGAAGCTGAATCGTTAAATGGCACACTAGTGCAAACTAAGATGCTTGTGGAAGTGTGTGTGAACCTGAATCATTAAATGGCGGACTAGTGCAAACTGAGAAGTTAACCTTGTGGAAGTGTGTGTGAAGCCGAATCATTAAATGGCAAACTAGTGCAAACTGAAATGTTAACCTTGTGGAAGTGTGTGTGAAGCTGAATCACTGTGGAAGTGTGTGTGAACCTGAATCATTAAATGGCACACTAGTGCAAACTGAGATGTTAACCTTGTGGAAGTGTGTGTGAACCTGAATCATTAAATGGCACACTAGTGCAAACTGAGATGTTAACCTTGTGGAAGTGTGTGTGAACCTGAATCATTAAATGGCACACTGATGCAAACTGAGATGCTTGTGGAAGTGTGTGTGAACATGAATCATCACATGGCACACTAGTGCAAAATGAGATGTTAACCTTGTGGAAGTGTGTGTGAACCTGAATCATCAAATGGCACACTGATGCAAACTGAGATGTTAACCTTGTGGAAGTGTGTGTGAACCTGAATCATCAAATGGCACACTAATGCAAACTGAGATGTTAACCTTGTGGAAGTGTGTGTGAACCTGAATCGTTAAATGGCACACTGATGCAAACTGAGATGCTTGTGGAAGTGTGTGTGAACCTGAATCATCACATGGCACACTAGTGCAGAGTGAGATGTTAATCTTGTGGAAGTGTGTGTGAACCTGAATCGTTAAATCGCACACTGATGCAAACTGAGATGTTAACCTTGTGGAAGTGTGTGTGAACCTGAATCATTAAATGGCACACTGATGCAAACTGAGATGTTAACCTTGTGGAAGTGTGTATGAACCTGAATCATTAAATCGCACACTGATGCAAACTGAGATGTTAACCTTGTGGAAGTGTGTGTGAACCTGAATCATCAAATAGCACACTAGTGCAAACTGAGATGTTAACCTTGTGGAAGTGTGTGTGAACCTGAATCATCACATGGCACACTAGTGCAAACTGAGATGTTAACCTTGTGGAAGTGTGTGTGAACCTGAATAGTTAAATGGCACTCTAGTGCAAACTAAGATGCTTGTGGAAGTGTGTGTGAACCTGAATCATTAAATGGTGGACTAGTGCACACTGAGAAGTTAACCTTGTGGAAGTGTGTGTGTGAAGCCGAATCATTAAATGGCAAACTAGTGCAAACTGAAATGTTAACCTTGTGGAAGTGTGTGTGAAGCTGAATCATCACATGGCATACTAGTGAAAACTGAGATGCTTGTGGAAGTGTGTGTGTGAACCTGAATCATTAAATGGCACACTAGTGCAAACTGAGATGTTAACCTTGTGGAAGTGTGTGAACCTGAATTGTTAAATGGCACACTAGTGCAAACTGAGATGTTAACCTTGTGGAAGTGTGTGTGAACCTGAATCATTAAATGGCACACTGATGCAAACTGAGATGCTTGTGGAAGTGTGTGTGAACATGAATCATCACATGGCACACTAGTGCAAAATGAGATGTTAACCTTGTGGAAGTGTGTGTGAACCTGAATCATCAAATGGCACACTGATGCAAACTGAGATGTTAACCTTGTGGAAGTGTGTGTGAACCTGAATCGTTAAATGGCACACTGATGCAAACTGAGATGCTTGTGGAAGTGTATGTGAACCTGAATCATCAAATGGCACTCTAGTGCAAAGTGAGATGTTAACCTTGTGGAAGTGTGTGTGAACCTGAATCATCACATGACACACTAATGCAAACTGAGATGTTAACCTTGTGGAAGTGTGTGTGAACCTGAATCATTAAATGGCACACTAGTGCAAACTGAGATGTTAACCTTGTGGAAGATCATCACATGGCACACTAGTGCAAAGTGAGATGTTAACCTTGTGGAAGTGTGTGTGAACCTGAATCGTTAAATGGCACACTAGTGCAAACTAAGATGCTTGTGGAAGTGTGTGTGAACCTGAATCATTAAATGGCACACTAGTGCAAACTGAGATGTTAACCTTGTGGAAGTGTGTGTGAACCTGAATCATTAAATGGCACACTGATGCAAACTGAGATGCTTGTGGAAGTGTGTGTGAACATGAATCATCACATGGCACACTAGTGCAAAATGAGATGTTAACCTTGTGGAAGTGTGTGTGAACCTGAATCATTAAATGGCACACTAGTGCAAACTGAGATGTTAACCTTGTGGAAGTGTGTGTGAACCTGAATCATTAAATGGCACACTGATGCAAACTGAGATGCTTGTGGAAGAGTGTGTGAACATGAATCATCACATGGCACACTAGTGCAAAATGAGATGTTAACCTTGTGGAAGTGTGTGTGAACCTGAATCATTAAATGGCACACTAGTGCAAACTGAGATGTTAACCTTGTGGAAGTGTGTGTGAACCTGAATCATCACATGGCACACTAGTGCAAAGTGAGATGTTAACCTTGTGGAAGTGTGTGTGAACCTGAATCGTTAAATGGCACACTGATGCAAACTGAGATGTTAACCTTGTGGAAGTGTGTGTGAACCTGAATCATTAAATCGCACACTGATGCAAACTGAGATGTTAACCTTGTGGAAGTGTGTGTGAACCTGAATCATTAAATGGCACACTGATGCAAGCTGAGATGTTAACCTAGTGAAAGTGTGTATGAACCTGAATCGTTAAATCGCAGACTGATGCAAACTGAGATGTTAACCTTGTGGAAGTGTGTGTAAACCTGAATCATCAAATGACACACTAGTGCAAACTGAGATGTTAACCTTTTGGAAGTGCGTGTGAACCTGAATCATCAAATGGCACACTAGTGCAAACAGAGATGTTAACCTTGTGGAAGTGCGTGTGAACCTGAATCATCACATGGCACACTAGTGCAAACTGAGATGTTAACCTTGTGGAAGTGTGTGTGAACCTGAAGCATCACATGGCACACTAGTGCAAATTGGCAGATCAGTGGAGAGCAAGTAGCAGTTCTGCCACAATTTTCTATGAATATCAGGAAAATAACAAGCAAGTAAACAAGTAAGAGGCAAGCTTGACAGCATCATGAATGTGTTTGTTTGTTGAAGTAATGAAGTAAGGGTGGTGAAATGGTTCAAGAAGATGAAAGACCAGGTGGTTTTAGAAGATGCAATGCTGATTTCAGATGCTGCAACGTTGCTTGATCAGGAAGTGGCTACAAAGGAGCATGTTAAGCAACTGAGGTCCAAAGATACAGAGGTACAGCGGAAACTGAGGTCCGAAGATACGGAGGTACAGAGTAAACTGAGGTCCGAAGATACGGAGGTACAGCAGAATCTGAGGTCCAAAGATACTGATAGTCACATGTGCCTGTTAGAGCAGTATGATGCTGTACTACTGATGAAACTCAGACGTGGTGAAAAAGGAAATAAAGCTATTGAAAATGATACGCAAATGGTATATACAGAACAACAGCTGATTTAACCTGAAGATAAAACATATGGAGAAAATTAGAGATTGAGTGAACTTATTAGAAGAAGAAAGCACCAGATGTTTTGAGTATGTTAAAACAAAGTTGGGTGCTGGACAGTTGTTACTTAGAAAATGTTGAGACATGAGAGTGACACGTCACTGATATGTGATTAGAAATTAACTACTGATGGGAAAATTTTGTGTGACATTGGTTCAGTTTGTTTCTTGCTTTCTGAATTTCTCAATGTTGTGGGATTCTAATACCATGAAAGGAAAGGACCCCATTCCTACATTGGGGTATGGTTACAGTTCACAAAATTAGTATAATTTCAGTCTTTAATGTTAGCCAACAATGCTTGTTCTTTTAATTTCTCCAAGACTTTTGGGTTTCTAATACCATGATGGGGTATGATTAAAGTTTATGAAATTAGTATTGTGTCAGTCTTTGATATTATCCAAAAGTGCTCTTCTCATCACCTGCAATGTGCCCAGAACTGGCACTGCATGTATTGGTAGCATAGCTAAATATGACTGTAGACCAATTGCTGCTACTAATATTGGAACTGTCTGGGTATCTTTCTTCCTCATTGCTCTAATTTCTGTCTGCAAATCCTGATGTTTTATGACTTTGTCTCTCTTTACATTCTTTTTATGGACTACTGTATCTGGCTCTCTTGTATCTGTTTTCTGAACTGTTGTTAGAGTGATCCCATGTGATATAAACCTCATTGTTCTCTATAATGCTTTATGGCTCATGTTTCTAATGCTTCTCAGCTACTTCAGTATTTAAAGGAAAACTCCACCTTAGAACTCAAAAACATGTTTTTCATTGTATCTTTCTTTTTGAGCTATTTTAATGCCTCAAAATCACTCCAAGTGCCTCTTTTACAATTTTAATGTGTTTCTCTCAAAATGGCAGATGATGGGGCCTGCCCTGGTAACGTGATCTTATTTTCTTGCTTTCCTTCCTTCTTCCCAGAATACATTTCAAGTCCTCTTTATATGACTCATGCCAGACATAAGGAAGTGGTGCTGTTTTCTCATGCCATTAAAATATAATGGCAGGACTGTGAAGCACTGTCATCTAAACACACCTTCTGTTAAAGAGCTGCTTCTCTGTTTACCTGACTGAGCCTCATTTATCTGTCTGCCAGAGCTTGTTCTATGCTATAAATAGCTGTTAGCTACTTGCAGCAAAAGAAAACAGATAAAAAAACAGTTTTTTGTAAGAGGAGTCTTTTGTAGTCCTAACAAACTTGATAAACCCTCCCCACACTCTCATGCTGAGGTGTGAAAACTCTCACTGCAGTAAATGATCCTTGCTGTACATTTACAAGTGATAAGTAGTGGGACTCTAAACTTAGTCTGTCTGCTACTTTCCAATGCCTTCATTTGTGGGATTTTTCTCTCTCATGAATGATGCAGACTTAAAATGTGCTTTACTAGTTCCTCAGTTATTTCTGTCATGTTCCCCCTCCTTTTACCATTTCGTATTTATTTATACTTTGGTAACCAGGAAAGTGAACTGGTCCCAGGATCCTTTTCAGCCACAACATAAGCTATACTGGCAAAGATGATGATAACAGTTATTAAATGCACTTATCAATACAAAGAAAAAAATACTGACATAAAGACATTGGCTATGTGTTCTACATGCAATCTTGGTCAGTGTGTGACAGTGACCTAGTAAATCATTGAGCAACATTTGCTAGAATGTATATATTAATAATGTTTAACTATACTATGCTGTTTATTATAAATAATTCATTGTTTGCGCACATATTGCATTTGCGCGCACACACACACACGTTTGTGTGTGTGTTTCTGTATATGTGTATGTATATGAAGTACATGTGTACAAAAGTGTGTGTGTGTGTTTAAACACAGTTAAGTACTTCTAATTTCCTTTTCTTAGTGCTCTTAATGCAAGGACACAGTAAATGTATGTTAAAGTAAATTCAGCTGTATATTAAGGTTGCTCTCTGACAATGCACGGACTGACTCAGAGTCAGTGAGAATCTCATACAATGGATCTGCATGTACCAGATATGCATCCCCCTCTGGAAGGATGTTACACAAAGCATAACAGACCTTTTTTATAGACATTATCAGTGCACCTAGTTGATAGGGTTGCCACCTGACTCTCTTTCTGCAGTTCTGGCCTGTGATGGGGGAGGGGGAGCTGGAAAATGGTAAATGCTTTTATACTTTACAAGAAAAAATATTTACTGACTTTTCTCTAAATGTCACAGAAATCTTTGCTACTACTCAAGTTATCTTACCACAAACTATTATAAATAAGATTTAAAGATTAGCATTTCAATACTGTGTTGCTGCTTATGTAAATTTGTCAGAAGAGCTGACTATTGCCGTTAAACCCCTGACTGATCTAACTGCTTCCTTTTGCTATGAAAAGGAAGTGTTAAGTTCTCCTCCTCTCTGCAATAAAAACTGTGGAAACAATTCCACAGCTTTCTGTCTTTTTTTATATCAGCTGCTGTGTTTCTGACATTAGCAGGATTACCCATCTAAAACTGACAGCAGTACCTGACAAGGTAAGCTACAGATTTAACTGTGTCTATGATATGTCATGCAGGTGGAGATGAACTCCTCTGCAAAGTATGTGAGAAGTTGAGTTTAAAAAACAGTAGGTGGGTTTTCCCTTCCTTTGACTCCAATGCAAGGAAATAAAAATTTTAAAAACTACAAGCATCTGGTTTTTGGTGCATACACAATGCTGGAACTATAGTGCAGGGAGGTAAGAAACCATTATTGAGTTAAACTGTATGGCAGGGTGGAGTTTCCTTTAATGTTTGCATAATCCCCAATGCAACAGTCTTGCCACATTATTATGCCTTTCAGTATACAATTCCCCTCCCCCGCCATAAGTGTATCAGCAACGGGAGATGCGACTATTTCCAGTTCTGTTTTATAGAAGTTGTATTTGCTTGTTACTCCCACATGTTCAATGGACTTTGTAAACCAACATGTACGTGTCAATTATCTTGGGCAGCTTATATTAACCTTTCATCTTTTGATTTGAATTCACCTCTCCTTTACCATTCCTGCATCAAATCCTGATCGACATGAGGTTATTTCATGAGTTTACTGTACTTGGTAGAATATTTGTGCCTTTTCCACATTAATTGGTTTCTCGTGTGACCCTTCTTATATTCATTCTTTTGTTTTACGGCTCAGTTGATGCTTGATTTTTGTCTACTTTTGGTATGACTTTCATTTCCACTTGGCATTGGTATGCTTTTGCTGAACTTAGGCAGGGAAATCGTTAGACTTCAACCTCACATTTAGAACTTTCACAGTGCTTGTATCTGCATCTGGTGAGGTCAACAGATATGTATGTAGTCCTGTGATTGTCGACCTATACATTTAATCAGTTTGTGGAGGCCCATACCTCCTTCAGAATGAGGAATATATATAATCTTGGTTGGCATACACTGAATTTTTTATATATCATTTGATAACTGTAAAGCATTTTGCATGCTTTCCTGTCCAGCTGATCAGATGCATTTTGGGGGCAGTCAATCATCCCAAAACTCTAAGTTAGAACAGGAAGAGATTTTTTTTATAGTTTCTCTTTGTTCCTCGATGTCAGAGCTGTTTTTAATATTAGTTTTAGTTTTCTAAAATATTCCTGAGTTTTGTTTGCATTTGTTCATGTTTTACAATTGATCCTTCATCATTTGACAAATATTTCTACTTTTCTTCATGCTCAAGTTCCTTTATATCACATTTCTGTCCCAGATTGATATTTTCCCAGTGCTGCAGTTTTCCTGCTTTAAACGTTGCTTTTGCACATTTATCAAGACCAAATGACATTCTTATATCATCTGAGAGAGAGTTAACCACTTGCAGTTGTACTTTCAGCTCCTAATGTGGTGAACTACACTTTTTTAAATCATCCATAAAAAAAGATGAGAAGTCTTTACACTTTGTTGTTGTTTGAGAGACGAATTGTAACTATGACCTAATCTGTAAAGTAGACAGTTTAATGGGTTAAGGGCAAGACAAAAGAGCAGTGGTGACAAAGAGTCACCTTGGATTAGCCCCTTTGAATTTTTTACCCTGGGGTAATAGCTTGTCCTTTATCATGACTTAGCTGCAAAGTGTTTTGCCACTTTTTCATGATCACTGTAATGTAATTGATCAATGTAGGGTGTATCTTATAAATAAATCTTTAAGCACCCTTTATCCATGAATGTGGGATGCTGTCAAATGCTTTTTGTAATCTAACCATGCCATACTTAGATTTTTCCCCTTTTTACAATTCATTATGACTTAATGTAACAACAAATTATCCTTGGTTCAACATGACTTTCTTTTGTTCTATTGCCATGATTGACTTTTCTTGTAAAAGACTATAAACTCTGTCAGTATCAATTTCAATTCCAGTATAAAGTTTACACATCGTTGGAAAGCAAATTATTGGTCTATAGTTTTTAGGATAGCTTGCAGGTTCACCCTTAAGGAGGAATATAATTTTCTGTTGTTAATCAGGTTGGTGTCTTTTTGGGATGCATATATAAGTAGTTCTTACTCATGGTTAAATCTTTGTGTAAAGATGTTTATACTTTTAGCCAGAATTTAGTTACTGTATCTGGGCCTGGGGTTTTCCATTTAAAAGGATTTTTTAATTTTGTTTCAATTTCTCTGGCCATTAATTCATCCCATTTTGTTATATTTCATGGGGTCTTTGTGGATATTTCTCCAAAACGTGTCTATTTCTTCTTTTGTGGTGGTTTCTATTCCTTTTGCATTGTTTTCAGTTATGTATAAATGTTTTTGCATCATCAATGAATTGCTTATGTTGTGCTTTTCCCTTATAGTTATCTGCGTATCTTGTAAGTGTTTGTGCAGCTGCTATATTTATTTTTTTATTTGTAATGGTGTACAATAGATCCTGGTCTTTCCTAACCATGTACATGTTTTATCACCTCTATCATGTACATGTTTTATCACCTCTATCATGTACATGTTTTATCACCTCTAGCTTTCTAACTATTTTGTTGATCTGTTCCCTCTTCTATAGTTTTCTAACAGTGACACTTCTTGTCCTAGTTGCTTCATAGTTTTCTCCATTCGATACTTCCATGATGGCATTTGATTTCTTCCCTCCCTTTCTCTTATTGTCCAGTATTTTTGTGGTAAGGCCTTATCTGTTATTAATTTTGCAAGCCATCCAGTGGTGTACACCTTGGCTGTAGATGACTGTTACTGTTAAAGTGTCAATCCAAACCCATGTGCAGAAGTGGGTAAAAGGGGTTCTGGATAGATGGATGGATAGAATTTAGCTGCACAGTACTATACCCTATTTACTTCAGTTATACCACACAAATGTCTGTTTCATAGTTTCATAGTATAGTACTAGGCTATCTGCCCTGGGGCATTTGTAAGCCTAGCCATAGTGATGTGGCTTTTGCCACCCCATGAAATGGTACAAAAATGTACAGAATAAATTTAGAATACTGTGCCTCTGTCTAGTAGTGACACAATGAAGGTCCCCTTATATAATAGAATTAGTTTACTGTGCCCCTGTCTAGCAGTGACACAGATGTGACCCCTGGGGTAAACTTACGATCTCCCATCCACTCATCAAGATTTCTCTTGAAGAGAGTCAGTGAGGGGCTCTGCCTAATACGAACTGGGATCTTGTTCCAAAGCATGGGAAGCCTCTGGGTTATGAATCTATCCCTCCAGCATGTCCTATTCATACCTGTGCTGAGGTTTAAGTCTTTAGCTCTCGTGGTCCTGATGGATTTGGATTTTTTGAGGTGGAGCATGTCCATCAGATCCTGATTGGACATGGCCTTGTACGTCAGGCAGAGATCACCTCTGAGCAGGAGGTATGCTACTGAATAGAGCTGAAGTTTCTTTAGTCTGGCAGAATAAGACATATGTTGGAGACCCTTGATCCTCTTGGTGAGGTACTTTTGTGGTCTCTCCAGCTGTTGCAAATGCCGGGTGAGGTACATACCAAATGGGGCATTGTACTCAATCATGGGTCTGATGAGGGAGGAGTATAGGGGTACAATGACATCCTTGGATCTGGATGTGAGTCCCTTCATGATGAGGTGTGCAAGGTAGAATGTTTTTCTAACCACTTTGGCAACGTGGGTGTCAAATGAGAGGTCGCTGTCAACTTGGGTCCCTAGGTCTCTGATTACTTTTTCTGTACTCAGTGGGTTGCTGTCTATGTGATAATTTGTGGGTACTTTGTTTTTCCCAAAGGGGATGACTATACATTTTTTGGCATTTAGTTTAAGGCCGTGACTCCGGCACCAGTTCTCCGTTTCTGTGAGGCCTTTTTGTAGGATGTATGTGTCCGCTGGTGTATCGACTATGGCCCCTAGTTTGCAGTCATCTGCGAACTTTGTCAGCCACAACCCTCCCATGTTTGCTTTAACATCTGAGAAATAAATGCCGAACAAGAGGGGTCCCAGGACAGATCCCTGTGGGACACCACTTGTGACTGGCTTTGAGTCTGACATTGCTCCGGCAATTTTAACTTTATGGGTTCTGTCCTTTAGCCAGTTTGCAACCCATCTAGTGACATAAGGGTTTACATTTAAGCTGTTGAGCTTATCTATGATGCCTGAGTGGGGTATTGTGTTGAAGGCCTTAGCCAAGTCCAGGTAGGCTGTATGGACTGCTTTGCCCTCATCAATGGCTCTAGTGACTGTTTCAAAAAAGTCAACCAGGTTCAAAAGGCAGGATCTGCCTTTTACAAAGCCGAACTGGGTGGGGTCAAGTGTCTGTAGGTCCGCTATGTCTCTGTTTATGAGTTCCATAATGATTCTTTCCATAGCTTTGCAGACCAGGCTGGTTAAGCTTATGGGGCGGTAATTCCCAGGGTCTGTAGAGGTACCCCCTTTGTGGAGTGGGACCACTGTTGCTGTATGCCAGTGTTCAGGTACATATCCTGAAGTAAGGCTAAGGTTAAATAGCATTTTTATGTGTGGGTTTAGCTCCTCTTGGAGTTCACGTAACAAGCAACCCAGGATACCGTCAGGTCCCATTGATGCTGTGTTTTTAGCTTTGCTTAGGGCGGTTCCCACTTGGACATCTGAGATGACAGGGAGATTACATTCAGCTGGGATAAGTATTTCTTCTTTTGGGGGTGAGGGAGGGGAGAAATTTGCACTGAACCTGTCAGCCAGAATGTTAGCAATATCTATGGGTTCAGTGTATTTTTTGTTGTTGTGAACTAACTCTGAGCATACCTGAGGGTTTCCGCCCAGGTTTCTAACATAGCTGAATAAGGCTTTGTGGTTATCTTTAGTGTCCTTAGCGATATTTCTCTCAAAATTGGCCTTGGATGTTTTTATGAGAGAACGTAGTTTTCTGCTAATGTTGATCAGAGATATCTTCCCTTCATGGGATTTTGCTCTGACGTGCAGTAGCTTCCTTCTTTTGTTATACAATTTGTTAATGGCTGAGGTCCACCAGACAGGACGCTTGCCTTTAGTGGAGAGGGACTTGGATTTATTTGGGATTGCATGATCCATGCATTCTTGGAGATGTCCATAGAAAGCATTTGTGAAGGATTCAGCATTGTGGGATGTGGTATCCACTGGCACAGTGGGCTTAAAGGATACCATCTCAGTCTTAAGAAGAGTGAAGTCTGCTTTTGAGAAGTTTTTCACTGTGGTCTTTTGTGCTGGGGGTGGAGGTGGGATATGTATATCCAGGGTGATTAGTTTGTGGTCAGATCTCACTAGTAAGGGGTATACCTCTGGTGTGGAGCATTTTGTCTCCATGTTTGTGATGATCAGGTCTAGTATATTATCTCCCCTAGTGGGAGAGGTGACTAGTTGTTCCAGTGCATTTGAATTTATGAATTCCAGGAACCTTTGGGCTAGGGTATTAGGGCTAGAATAATGTACCCAATCTATGTTTGGGTAGTTGAAGTCTCCCAGTATGATGGTATTTTGTGATACATTCATATCCTCCAATGTCTTCAGGAAGGCTGAGTGGGGTTTCTGAGATTGGGAGGGTGGTCTGTAACATGCTACCAGTTGTATAGCAGTTTTGCCTATGGTTAGTTGCACCTGTATGGTCTTTGATGCTTCATGTGTTGCTACTAACCTGGAGGTGTGGGTGTCCTTGATGAATATGGACACTCCCTCCTTGTGGTTCGCCCAGGTTTTGGGGCGAAAAGCATGATACGAGGTATAGCCTGGTAGCACTGGGGTGCTCTCAGGAGCCTTGAACCAGGTTTCAGTTACTGCACAGATGTCGATGTTCTCCATGCTGAGGAGTGCATCGAGTGCCTCCATCTTGAGATTTAGACTTCTGGCATTGAGCAGCATTACCCTTAGTTTTTTCCATTTTTGTTTTCTAAGGAGGTGGGTTTGTCTTTTGAGCCTTGCCTAAAAAAGGCACTATGGGGGAGGCAAGAGTCTTAGCCAATATCCGGAAGATCAGTGGTGACAGGTGTAAGCCATCCCTTGCGAAGCAGCGTGGCTTGTCCAACATGTTATCCCAGGCAGACAGACATTGGATCCCCTTAGAATGACACCAGTACTTGAGCCAATTATTAAAGCTGATCATCTTGTCTTTGTATTGTGGTATCATTCTTGGTGAGGGCAAGATGCTGCTCAGGGTCAGGGTCATACCAGCCTGGGCTACATAATCGGAGAGCTCCTCTATGTCTTTTTTCATGTAGTCCAGGGAGGTACGTCTCAGGTCATTCACGCCAGCATGGACAATGACGGAGTCATATTTGTACTTGCTTTGGAGTGACTTGAGTGCGTGTGTTATGTGGTGGATCTTAGCTCCCAATAGACAGCTCACAGTCACCCTCTCCTTGTTCAGCCTGGTCAGCGGGACATCAGTGTGTCTGACTATAGAGTCACCTATTACTAGTGTATCAGGCATGGTGTTTGGCCTTAAGGGCTGTGATTGGTTGACACACTGATTTATTGAAGTATGTGTTGCATGTGTTTTGTTTTGAGGTGGTGGATTTTTGGATGTCTGCTTTGGGAGCCTCTGTTGTTTTGGTAAGTTTTTTATTAGAGCCTCTGAGTATGTCTTTGTGTTTTTATGTGTTTGGTTTGCAGTTGTGGTAGGTCTATGTGGGACTGGGATTGTTGTGTGTGTGGTTTCCATCTCCTCCTTTCTGGTCATGCCAGCCCTGAGTTGAGAGAGTTCAGCCTCCAGTTTGGCTATATAGTTGCATCTCTCACATGTATTTGTGTTTGTTGTCGTAATTACTGTGTTCATCTGTTTTATCAGACTTCTAACATTTTGGGCCTTACTGACTTTCTGTAATCTATTTCTTTTATGGATCTTAATAAATCTATCCATCTCTGTTAAATCAGTCAACTCTTCCCTCATATTATTTCCCTCTAAACTGAGGGCACATTCTTTGTTCTGTATTTCATGTTGACATTCTACAGAAAGTTCCAGAACACCTTCCTGTGACATATACTCTTCAGCTGCACCCCGAGACATCCATTGATCTTTCATATTTGAACTCACTGGCCTATCACACCACAGCATCAACTGCATCAGGCTTGCCACTGTTTCCTGCACCTTCCCTTACTGTGTAACTCCAAATTAACTTCTGTACTGGTTTCCAGATGAAGGCTCCAGAGTACATATACTTCACATATATTGCTATATATCATATAACCTAAGCACCATAATACATAAATTATTCATTTCCTGCCTTTTTTTAACAAGTTGCCTGTATTTCTCTTCAAACATCTTTGTAGCTGTTTACATAATTACTGCACCATATCAGATATATCTCTTTTCCCATGTCCACATTTCTTTTTTATACCTTTCAAAACACTCTAGTTTATATATATATATATATATATATATATATATATATATATATATATTTTCCTCACTTTCCTCAGTCATCTCCTGTTCCAAACAGTCCAAGGTTTCTTTATCTGCATGATATTTTTCATGGGTCTGTTATATTAATGAACACAAATTTGCATTTGAAGCTTTTGACAGTTTTTCTTGTGCAAGTATTTTTCTTTTCTCTAATTTCTCTCTTAATCTCTTTGAATATCTTCTATCTGAAAATTCTTGCATAATAAATAGCAACAATGCATAATTTCTTTCTTTCTTATCCTCAAGTCCATTCAATCATTTGTATGGCTGTTTTTTGGCCTGTCAGGTTTTGTGTTTTTTGTGGACTGTTACTTCCTTCTACAACAAGGGGGCCATCCAAACCATGACCTAATACTATTGTGGAAATGTTTCTGTGTCTTGAGAATTCTACGCAGTCATTTTTTTTGTATTCCTGACAACAGTGCACCTACCAGGATTGGGCACTTGTTTATCCTAGAACTTGTGCCTCTAGCTGTCTTTTTTTATTTTTTGGACTTCTGTACATGATGTATGTTGTATAAAATATAGTGTATATATCAATGTCGTCTTTGTGAGACTTTGTAAAAACAGGGTCCACCTCGTGAAGATGCTCACCAAGACTTGAAGATGATTTAAGTTTCAGAAATATTACTCTTTGCTTACTGATTTTATCATCTCTTCATTCGTACATCTTTTGTTATGGAAAAGATGGTGCGGCAGAGTTGGCAGCCTGGAATGAGATTATGAATGAGATTTGGGTCATGATTTTTCAAAATCCACATTAATTCAGAGAGTACTTAGGGAGACACATACAAATCAGTCCTTTAAGCAAGATTTTTGGAGATGTTTAGTTTGTGACAGATTTGTATGGAAAGTAAAAGAGGAAGGATGGCAAAGGATGGGGCTTAGAGCCCCCAAGAAAGCAGGAGGTTGGGCTATGCCAGATTTTAGGTGATATGCAACTGCTATAAACACTATGCAAAGGTTGTGAGGCATAGAAAATGAACATTTCTAACAGATTGCTTAGAAAAGGAGTCTGAAAAATGTAAAACTATGAGAAATGTAATTGATGGAAAGAAGACTGGTTGTTGTATTTAGAGCTAGTAACCAGAATAGCCAGAAGAACAAGTCTCCAGAAACAGGGACAGAAATAGAAAATTATGAAGTAGGTTTAACTTTAATTAATAAATGGAACAAGGTAAAACAAAGACAACAACTGGAAATTATCTACAGGTAGCTGGGGGGAGTGTGAGCATGTTTTTTGGAAAGTAGAGGAAACAGTGGACTAAAGAGGATGCAGTGTGGTTAGACAAATGGGTGCAAAGGTTGTGGAAGAGACAAACGCAATAGTTACCTTGAATGTGTAAGGAAGGAGCTCAGCAATGATTAGAATAGCCAAACAGTGGTAAGAGGGAATGGCAAAATGTCTGATATTGCTCTTATAGTGGATTAGTGGGTGCACTGAATATAAGGACAGGAAGTAGCAGGGAAAAGATGCACTCAACTTAACCCGAGGCAAACATCTGAACGACTGAGAACATGTTATACCCAATGTACCCCAATTCTTATATCATCTGTTTCATTCAGCACAAAATGTGTAAAGGTAGATAGGCTGGGGAAGGAGTGATACTGATTTTTGTTGGGGGGGGTTGGCTATTCTTGAAGTTTGAGTGAGCAGAAATGCATCAATTATATGTTATGTTGTAATGATAATATAAATACTGCATATTATTAACAAAAGTTATATGGTATAATCCCGTAAGTTATAAATAAAAAAGCAGACTGACAAAGTTAAGAAATAAATATAAGGGAGACACCGGAAAAATAAACTCATCCTGTTGCAAGTATCAGTGAAACAAAACAAGGAGTTCTAATACTCCCACTGTAAGTCATTGGGGGGGGGGCAGCACCATGGAAAACGTTTTACCTGTTCTTCTCATGCAGTTTTAAAGGGATATCACATTCTGTGCATTTTTTCACAATAATACTACTGGTGGATTTATCTGAATAATTTAGGTGTCAGGGACATTTATTTGTGAAATGACATTAGTAATCTTTATGCCTGAAGAAGGACCTGGAATATCCACAAGCATTCCGTACTCATATGTTTTATCTGTGTTTTTTATTTTGTAAAACATCAGCTATGAAAATGGCTGGAGCAGGCACTTTCATTTTGTCCTGTGTCGACATTGTTGGGCCATCCTTGTAGAATATTTTTATTTCTGTTTTTATGTGTTTTGATTAACAGTGTTTCCCTAATTTTCATTTTATAAAATTATAACAAATAAAAAACGCTTTGCTCAAATGATCTTCCCACCATTTTTGCATCTTTTGTCATTATATATTTTAATTGACACCTCACCTGTAAGCCACTTTCACTAGATGACTTTGATGTGTTACATGAGCTTTGCTCAGACATTAAGTTTTTATCAGTGCATATTTTTATTTTATGCATGCTGTTCTTTACTTAATGTCACATTCCCAATACAGCTCCTCTACAGGTTGGTGACTTCCTGTTCCATGAGTGTCAGGTGTCACATGATGCTGGGGAGCAGAACATTGATGAGTGTTTTCCATAGGAAATCTCTGCCAATGCAGTTTATAAGTGTACATCATCAGTGATTCTTTGGGTTTTGGAAATTTCTCTTATTTTGTTTGTGTGACTGCACATTTGGTATATATAACTTTGCAGGTCCCCCACATTAAGAGTAATTGTATATTCTTGAAATAGAGGCCCCCATAAACATCTTGAGCTTATTTTTCTCTGCTCTCAAAATGAAATTCTTAGCATCTATTTAGTAAACGTATAACAACTTTGATATCATCAGTGACCTATAATCATAGTCCTCTGTGTTGGCATCTCAACATGTCGCTAACAGGTAATCACTAATGTGTCATGTGGCCAGTACAAAGCAAAGTGTATTGCATTCTCAAGGAGAATGGCTGATATTCAAAGGCATTTGTACAAATGTAATATAGATATTCCAAAAATGAATAAATGAGCATAGCAAAGGTGAAATTCATGGAGGCCATTTATGCTAATGTGAAATGCCTTAAGTATAATGAGATGCAAATCAGAAATTTTGTAAAGCAGCATATGCTAATGAGGTGTTCTTGCAATTCATAGTTAGGAATTCACATGGTGCATTGTTAAATGCAATACTTCATCTTTAATGCCGGAGTTGCAGTTCATAAACCTTCCCCCAGACATCCCTTCAGTAGTTTCTCCAAGTATCCAGAAGCACCAAAACTAAGCATTTCTACACCAATCTCTACAGTAGTATATCCAGGTGTGTACAAGCACCAAAATGAAGCATTCCCCACCAATCTCTACAGTAGTATATCCAAGTGTGTACAAGCACCAAAATGAAGCATTCCCCACCAATCTCTACAGTAGTATATCCAGGTGTGTACAAGCACCAAAATGAAACATTTCCCCACCAATCTCTACAGTAGTATATCCAGGTGTGTACAAGCACCAAAATGAAACATTTCCCCACCAATCTCTACAGTAGTATATCCAGGTGTGTACAAGCACCAAAATGAAGCATTCCCCACCAATCTCTACAGTAGTATATCCAAGTGTGTACAATCACCAAAATGAAACATTTCCCCACCAATCTCTACAGTAGTATATCCAGGTGTGTACAAGCACCAAAATGAAGCATTCCCCACCAATCTCTACAGTAGTATATCCAGGTGTGTAGAAGCACCAGAATGAAGCATTCCCCACCAATCTCTACAGTAGTATATCCAGGTGTGTACAAGCATCAAAATGAAGCATTCCCCACCAATCTCTACAGTAGTATATCCAGGTGTGTACAAGCACCAAAATGAAGAATTCCCCACCAATCTCTGCAGTACTATATCCAGGTGTGTACAAGCACCAAAATGAAACATTTCCCCACCAATCTCTACAGTAGTATATCCAGGTGTGTACAAGCACCAAAATGAAGCATTCCCCACCAATCTCTACAGTAGTATATCCAAGTGTGTACAAGCACCAAAATGAAACATTTCCCCACCAATCTCTACAGTAGTATATCCAGGTGTGTACAAGCACCAAAATGAAGCATTCCCCACCAATCTCTACAGTAGTATATCCAGGTGTGTAAACAAGCGCCAAAAGGAAATTTTTCACAACAAGCACCAAAATGAAACATTTCTACACCAGTCCCTTTGGTAGTATATCCAGGTATGCACAAGCACCAAAATGAAGCATTTCTACAACAGTCCCTTTGGTAGTATATCCAGGTATGCACAAGCACCAACATGAAACAGTAGTATATCAGATATGCACAAAGCACCAAATGGAAACATTTTCTACATAGTATATCCAGATATGCACAAGCATCAAAACGAAAGATTTCTACACCAATCTCTACAGTAGTATATCCAGGTGTGTACAAGCACCAAAATGAAGCATTCCTCACCAATCTCTACAGTAGTATATCCAGGTGTGTACAACCACCAAAATGAAACATTTCCCCACCAATCTCTACAGTAGTATATCCAAGTGTGTACAAGCACCAAAATGAAACATTTCTACACCAATCTCTACAGTAGTATATCCAGGTGTGTACAAGCACCAAAACAAAACATTTCCCACCAATCTCTACAGTAGTATATCCAAATGTGTACAAGCACCAAAATGAAACATTTCCCCACCAATCTCTACAGTAGTATATCCAGGTGTGTACAAGCACCAAAACGAAACATTTCCCCACCAATCTCTACAGTAGTATATCCAGGTGTGTACAAGCACCAAAATGAAACATTTCTACACCAGTCCCTTTGGTAGTATATCCAGGTGTGTACAAGCACCAAAATGAAAGATTTCTACACCAATCTCTACAGTAGTATATCCAGGTGTGTACAAGCACCAAAATGAAGCATTCCTACACCAATCTCTACAGTAGTATATCCAGGTGTGTACAAGCACCAAAATGAAGCATTTCACCAATCTCTTTGGTAGTATATCCAGGTGTGCACAAGCACCAAAATGAAACATTTCCACCAATCTCTACAGTAGTATATCCAAGTGTGTACAAGCACCAAAATGAAACATTTCCCCACCAATCTCTACAGTAGTATATCCAGATATGCACAAGCACCAAAATGAAACATTTCTACACCAGTCCCTTTGGTAGTATATCCAGATATGCACAAGCACCAAAATGAAACATTTCTACACCAGTCCCTTTGGTAGTATATCCAAGTGTGTACAAGCACCAAAATGAAACATTTCTACACCAATCTCTACAGTAGTATATCCAGATATGCACAAGCACCAACATGAAACATTTCCCCACCAATCTCTACAGTAGTATATCCAGGTGTGTACAAGCACCAAAATGAAACATTTCCCCACCAATCTCTACAGTAGTATATCCAGGTGTGTACAAGCACCAAAATGAAACATTTCCCCACCAATCTCTACAGTAGTATATCCAGGTGTGTACAAGCACCAAAATGAAACATTTCCCCACCAATCTCTACAGTAGTATATCCAGGTGTGTACAAGCACCAAAATGAAACATTTCTACACCAGTCCCTTTGGTAGTATATCCAGATATGCACAAGCACCAAAATGAAACATTTCTACACCAGTCCCTTTGGTAGTATATCCAGATATGCACAAGCACCAAAATGAAACATTTCTACACCAGTCCCTTTGGTAGTATATCCAGATATGCACAAGCACCAAAATGAAACATTTCTACACCAGTCTCTACAGTAGTATATCCAGATATGCACAAGCACCAACATGAAACATTTCCCCACCAATCTCTACAGTAGTATATCCAGGTGTGTACAAGCACCAAAATGAAACATTTCTCCAATCTCCACAGTAGTATATCCAAGTGTGTACAAGCACCAAAATGAAACATTTCTACACCAATCTCTACAGTAGTATATCCAGATATGCACAAGCACCAACATGAAACATTTCCCCACCAATCTCTACAGTAGTATATCCAGGTGTGTACAATCACCAAAATGAAGCATTCCCCACCAATATCTACAGTAGTATATCCAGGTTTGTACAAGCACCAAAATGAAGCATTCCCCACCAAACTCTACAGTAGTATATCCAGGTGTTTACAAGCACCAAAATGAAGCATTCCCCACCAATCTCTACAGTAGTATATCCAGGTGTGTACAAGCACCAAAATGAAGCATTCCCCACCAATCTCTACAGTAGTATATCCAGGTGTGTACAAGCACCAAAATGAAGCATTCCCCACCAATCTCTACAGTAGTATATCCAGATATGCACAAGCACCAAAATGAAACATTTCTACACCAGTCCCTTTGGTAGTATATCCAGATATGCACAAGCACCAAAATGAAACATTTCCCCACCAATCTCTACAGTAGTATATCCAGGTGTGTACAAGCACCAAAATGAAGCATTTCCCCACCAATCTCTACAGTAGTATATCCAGGTGTGTACAAGCACCAAAATGAAGCATTCCCCACCAATCTTTACAGTAGTATATCCAGATATGCACAAGCACCAAAATGAAACATTTCTACACCAGTCCCTTTGGTAGTATATCCAGATATGCACAAGCACCAAAATGAAACATTTCCCCACCAATCTCTACAGTAGTATATCCAGGTGTGTACAAGCACCAAAATGAAGCATTCCCCACCAATCTCTACAGTAGTATATCCAGGTGTGTACAAGCACCAAAATGAAGCATTCCCCACCAATCTCTACAGTAGTATATCCAGGTGTGTACAAGCACCAAAATGAAGCATTTCCCCACCAATCTCCACAGTAGTATATCCAAGTGTGTACAAGCACCAAAATGAAACATTTCCCACGAATCTCTACAGTAGTATATCCAGGTGTGTACAAGCACCAAAATGAAGCATTTCCCCACCAATCTCTACAGTAGTATATCCAGGTGTGTACAAGCACCAAAATGAAACATTTCCCCACCAATCTCTACAGTAGTATATCCAGATATGCACAAGCACCAAAATGAAACATTTCCTGACCAATCTCTACAGTAGTATATTCAGGTGTGTACAAGCACCAAAATGAAGCATTCCCCAGCAATCTCTACAGTAGTATATCCAAGTGTGTACACGCACCAAAATGATACATTTCCCCACCAGTCTCTACAGTAGTATATCCAGGTGTGTACAAGCACCAAAATGAAGCATTCCCCACCAATCTCTACAGTAGTATATCCAGGTGTGTACAAGCACCAAAATGAAACATTTCCCCACCAATCTCTACAGTAGTATATCCAGGTGTGTACAAGCACCAAAATGAAACATTTCCCCACCAATCTCTACAGTAGTATATCCAGGTGTGTACAAGCACCAAAATGAAACATTTCCCCACCAATCTCTACAGTAGTATATCCAGGTGTGTACAAGCACCAAAATGAAACATTTCCCCACCAATCTCTACAGTAGTATATCCAGGTGTGTACAAGCACCAAAATGAAGCATTTCCCCACCAATCTCTACAGTAGTATATCCAGGTGTGCACAAGCACCAAAATAAACCAATCAGAATCTTTGCAGTGTGGAGGGTGTGAAATTAAAAAATATTATGATATTTTTTTACACACAAATCTGATGGAATATTTATTAGGTACGAAAGGGATCTTTGTTAAAAGTGTTTTTATTTATAAGTTAATAATATTTATTCTGATAGATGTTTGGTGGCAGATAGTTTTGTTAGTTAATTAGTTAGTCATTTTGTTAGTGAGTTGTTTTTTAAATAAATTTTGGATTAATAAAGTTTAGATTAGTAGGTTAACCTTAATAAGCTGTTCTTATATTATATATTTTAATTTGTCTCCAGCTTTTAAGTTTCACTTCTAAGGTAGTACAGTTTCAGTTTACACTATGGTGTTAAGGAGGTAGGGAGACATGGTTAAAGGAATGAGTTTATACCTTTTATTGCTCTTAACAGAACCACCCGCTGTAATCACTCCCTGGCTCCAAATAACCTGATTATATATAAATTAAAGAATGTCTTTAATGCTTTTCATTATACCCAACTAGGATTGCTTGTTTGTGTGTTTCAATAAAGGACATTCCATTTTAACTCAACTGTGGACTACCTATTATCTTATTATTTTGTAATACATATTTTAAAGTTCGAATTTTATTGCAGAACTAGGTCTGCAACATATTTCAAGGAGCGAACTTTACACCCTCCACACAGCAAAGTTTCTGCTTGGTTTGTTTTTGACCCAGTATAGGTTACATACTGGGTTTTCTGAGACTTTGAGGGATACCACAGATTTTTCTTTTTGTACAAGAACCAAAATGAAACATTCCCCACCAATTCTTCAGCAGTATATGTAGGTATGTGCATGCTCCAAAATGAAACATTTCCCCACTGATGCCTTCAGTAGTCTGCCCATGTATGCACAAGTTTGTCCCTGGCATCAAATTGATCCCATCAGTAGTCTGCCCATAGGTTTACAGGTTCATAGGTGTGTAGTAGGCTAACGGCCCTGGAGCCTCTATAAGCCTAGCCCAAGAAGATTCTCTGGCATCATGCCACCCAAAGTTAGTTCGCAATGCCCCTGTCAAGCAAGGCCACTGAATTGATCCCCAGGGTAAACTTCTTATTGCCCACCCACTCATCAAGATTTCTCTTAAATAGGGCCAGTGAAGTGCTTTGCTTGACGTGAATGGGAAGTTTGTTCTAGAGTATGGGAAGTCTCTGGGTTAGGAACCTGTCCCTCCAGCATGTTCTGTTTATTGTGCTAATGAGGTTAAGGTCCCTGGAGCACGTGGCATAGAGGGACTGGGATTTCTTTAGGTGTGGCATATCTAGCAGCTCTGGGTCAGACATGGCTTTGTAGGTCAAGCAGAGATCACCTCTAAGTAGGTGAAAAGAGACAGAGTATAGCTGGAGCTTTCTGAGTCTGTCCATATAGGACATGTGTTTAAGGCTTAAGAGCCTCTTAGCGAGGTATTTTTGTGGCCTTTCCAGTTGTTGTAGGTGTCTAATGAGGTACATACCAAATGGGACTTATAGGTCTACTGAGGGACGAGTAGAGAGGGATTATGACCTCTTTTTTCCTGGATGAGAAACCTTTTGTAATGAGATGTGCCACATAGAAGGACTGTCTGACTACAGTGGCAATGTGGTTATCAAAGGAGAGGTTGCTGTCAACCTGTGTCACCAGGTCTCTTATCACACCTTCAGTGTTTAGTGGACTACTGCCTATGTGGTAGTTCATGGGCACCAAATTTTTCCCTTAGGAAATGACAGTGCACTTTTTGGCATTGAGCTTAAGGCCATGGTTCTGGCACCAGTCATTGGTGTCAGTGAGTCCTTTTTGTAGAATGTGTACATCAGTTGGAGAATCAATAATGGCTTCCAGTTTGCAATCATCGGCGAACTTGGTCAGCCAGAGTCCCTTTGTGTTGGCTTGAACTTCAGAGAAGTAGATACCAAACAGGAGAGGTCCTAGGACCAATCTATGTGGGACACCACTTGTAACTGGTCGGTAATCAGATTTGGAGTCCGGTACTTTCACAGTGTGGGTTCTATCAGTGAGCCAGTTGGCAACCCATCTTATTACATAGGGGTTTATGCCTAGTTTAGTGAGTCTATCTATGATTCCTGAGTGAGGGATGGTGTTGAAGGCCTTGGCAAGATTTAGGTAGGCTGTGTGAACTACCTTGCCCTCATCCACAGCTCTGGTGACAGACTCGAAGAAGTCTAGCAGGCTGAGCAGGCTTGATCTACCTTTCACAAACCCATACTGCATGGGGTCCAGAGTTTCGAGATTCCCTATGTCCATGATGATGTGCTCCATAGCCTTACTTATCAGACTTGTCAGGATCATAGGGCAGTAGTTCCCAGGGTCTGTTGTCACTCCTCCTTTGTGGAGTGGGATGACTGTAGCAGAGCACCATTTGGTAGGAACAAAGCATGAAATGAGGCTGTGATTGAACAGGGTACTCAGGTGTGGTGTCAGTTCACTTCGTAATTCATGTAGAACGCAGCCAGCATTATTATCAGGTCCCAAGGAAGCTGTATTCTTGGCTTTGGACAATGCGGTTTTTACCTGTCTAGCCATGATAATAGGGACTTGTCACTCCTCAAGTTTTGTGATAGGCCCTTTAGGGGGTGAAAAGGAGGTACCGTTCTCACTGAACCTGTCACCCAATATATTGGCAATATCCGTTGGTTCTGTATATGTATTGCCATTCTGCTTTAGTTCAGAGCAGATCTGAGACTTATCATGTAGATTCTTGACATAACTACAGAAGGCCTTGTGGTTTTCATAGCTAGCTTTAGAGGATTTCATGATGGATCTCAGTTTTTTGCTGAGGCTAACAAAGGAATTTTTCCAGTCTTGGGACTTCTTTCTGTTGTAGAGTTTGTTTATGGTGAGAGGCCACCAGATCGGCTTCTTTTTTTTGGAGGAGAGCGTCTTGGTTCTGTTTGGTATGGCCCGTTCCATGCACTTGTTTATGTGCTCATACAGTGCATTGGTTTATGATTCAGCACTCATGCACCTATTTTCCATTTGCATGGGTGCCATGAAGTTAGCCACCTCTGTTTTTAGAAGCCCAAAATTGGCTTTGGAGAAGTGATTCCATGATAAGCTCATATGCATATGCAGTAAGCGGCACTTTAACAGAAGTATGCACAAGCTTGTCCCTGACAGCAAAATTAAACATTTTCCCTAATGGCCCTTTCAGTAATCGCTGCACTAACTCTGACGGAAACCTTTTCCCTTCCCCATGCACCTTCATATTCTTCTGTTAAAGTGCCACTTACTGGATCTGCAGTATGGATTCACCTCCATGAATACTACTGATATGCAAGTCTATAATGCCCCTTACCTCTATTAGCTGCCCACTATTGTTTTTGCCTTAAGCATATTACACTCTTCTGATAGGGAGGCATGATTATAAAAATGTATCTGCATTTATGTATTCATCTTAAAAATGCATGATTTGCATATACACATTGTCCCACTCTTTATGGACTACCATTACGAAAATGTGAAGCCCTGCACTACAAATGCTAGTCTATCTTTTACAAGAGAAGAAAATTTACACTGAAAGTCTGTGTGCATCATGCAACTGACGTAAGTTTATCACTGAGATCAATAATTTTAAATAATTTACTTTAATATTCAATTTTACATGCCTAACTCACCTGTTTCAGCAAGAAGTAATATATACATGATTTTTGAAATCAAGATATTTTCTTTCAAGTGTGATCTCTATTCTTGAAGTTATGAGTTAAGATTTAAATGTGGCACTATCATGGTGGGGAAGCAACATGAGGCCATATTGGTACATTGGTACATGGACTTAAAGAAGCTGCAGTGTATGTAGCCCTAAGCAGTAAATTATATCCAGCGAACAAACTATTGCAATAATTTCACCTTCCGTGTGCATGATAGCAGCCTACCATAGTCTGTTCACACTTATCCCCCTTTCCAAATATTACAAACTTCTCCCCTGACTGTTTCTGTAAAACACTATCTTTAAATGTTAATAAACCACTAACTACACTATTTCAGTTGCCATCTCCTTCTCGCCACTAGGTGGCAGCATACACCCACTGCTTAAGGACCCACATTATAACTCTCCCTTGACCCACCAGTACAAATTTAATTTAACTTTCTTTCTACCTCACGGTAGAGGATCCATGGAATGCTCACTAAATTCATGGGTTTCCTTGATTCCTACAGTGCAGTACCTAACCATACCAATGAAAATATAATAAAACCTTACTCTCTGGTTATAGCCCTAGCCCTGCTTCAGAGTCCATGTGACTGATTATTTTTATCTGCACAATCACTCCTTCTTGGTTCTACCAGCTCCGTTCGCCCTGCGGGCTCACTCTTTCCCCCTACCCTGTCCCCTAATCCCAACCACCCCCACTATCTAGACATTTATACAACCCCTGACTCCTCCCCACACCACTCCAACCCAATCACAATTAACCTCACCAAACCCAACCCACTTATAAACCTCACACTTTCCACACACACTACAACCGCTCCTACAATGGTCTACTTATTTACTCTCTCTATTATTCCATTTACCCTACTAACCTCTCTCTTCTGTCTTACCTATCTCACACAATTTCCAAACCCTTACCATACCACTCTCACAGACTCCACTGCATCATACCATCCTTCTCACTCCCCCCTTTCTCATCCATCTCACATGAACTGTTCACCTCCAACCCAACATACCTATTCAAACCTAAACTACTCCCCTCCTTATCCCCCTCCACTCATCTGTTATATTTCATACCAAAATATCACTCATCTCACACAACCCATACTACCTACCCCTAACCTCACACGACCCATACTACCTACCCCACTACATTTTCTCACTCTACCCTCCATCACTCCCATCTCTCCCTTGCTGGCGACATACACCCTAACCCCAGATCCACCGCTATCATAAATATCACCAAACCTTCCCCCAGAATGCACTAAATCTAAGTCCATTTGCCTCACTACACTTAATGCACAAAGGCTTAGAAACAAAATTCCTAACCTCCATGCCTGGCTCTCCCATAACACCCTGACATAACCACCATTTCTGAAACCTGGCTCAAATCCTACATAAAAGATAACAGAATCCTACCACCAGGTTGCCAAATAATTTGCAAAGACAGACCCCACAAAAAAGGAGGTGGAGTCGGTATAATCTACCCCTCCTCCCATACCATCACTCCCTACACCAAGAAAATACCAACCTTTACCAATGCTGAAATTATAATAGGTTTTCTAAAAATAAACAACCACAAATCCATTTGTATCACTGCCCTCTATATTCCCCCTGGTGATAATATCAAAACACTTGAGAACATCCTATCCTAGTTCTCATCTCACATAAAAAAATGAAACCTACATCCTTAGTGACACCAACATCAACTGGACCACTTTAAACTCTGATGCCCCATCCCACACTATTAACCTGTAAAATGTCTCCCAACTAATTCATTCACCAACCAGACCAAATAAAGATGGCACTGACTGGATCCTAACAACTCACCCAAATCCTATCACCACAGCAAGAATTATTCCAGATCCTATCAGTGATCACTTACCTGCCTTCGCCGACTGGCTCCCATCTCCTCTACAAAAACACCACCATTACATTCAAACCTGCAACCTCTCCTCTTTCAACCCTCAAACTTTTTCAGAATGCCTAAAGCACATTGACTGGTCCCCACTAAAAACCCTTCCACTAGATGATGCTGTGTCCTATTTTAACCATTCATTCCTGACCCACCTCAACCAGCAAAGCCCCCCCAGAACAAAAGGCATTGAAACCAATCCCTGGCCATGGTTATCAAAAGAAACTAAACTAGCCCTGCACCAAAGGGACAAAAAATGGAAACATTATCAAAAACATAAAAAACCCAACATTCTCCTAGAATTTAACCAACTACAAAACTACACAAAAAAAGCTTATAACAAAAAACCGCAATGCCCACTACTCCAAACTTCAGTTCTTGCACTCAACAAATCCCAAAAAATTCTGTGACTCCATAGCATCCATTCTGCACCCTGGTAGTAAAGAAAACCCCTACCCTAGTCCCACCCTCTCCGACCTTGACACAGCCACCCAGTTCAACTCATTCGTCAAAGACTGCATAGCCAAACAATCCTTCTCCTTCCCACCCACTCCTCCAGCCCCAGCCCCTCCCACCACAACCTCTACCCTAATCACCTACCCCTCCACTCCTTTCTGCCTTACTTCCATTCCCACAAGCACTATAAAAAGACTTCTCCTCAAACCCAATCCCTGTCGCAATACACCTGACAATCTCCCAACTACCTTCCTCAATCAGTCTGCAGATAACATTGCCTAGCCTATTTAAATTCTCATAAATCGATCCATACAAGAATCATATGTCCCCCTCTTTCTGGTGTCATGCGTACATCATCGCCCTCCACAAAGGTGGCAAAAATACTGACACCACCAACTTCAGGCCTATTGCTATCCATTCCCCCTTTCTTAAGTTCTAGAGAAAACCAATCAAGCTCAACTCATGACACACCTAACCCAAAACAACCTCCTATCCCCTACCCAATACAGCTTCCACCCTGGCCACTGCACCATGACTGCCCTTCTTTCCTTTCTGGAAACCATCAACTGTGAGTGTGACTTAGGCAAATTTGTATCTACACTATTCCTAGATCTGTCAAAGATCTTTGACACCACCTCCCACACCCTACTCATATCCAAATTCTCCACCCTACATCACTCCCCCACCACCTTAGCCTGGTTTTCCAGCTACTTGTCCAACCGCCAACAAGCTGTCCAATGGAGAACTTCAACCTCTCCCTTCCTACCTACATCCACAGGCATCCCTCAAGGCTTCGTTCTTGGTCCTCTACTCTTTAACCTATTCACTGGCAACTTTCACCACTCCATCCCAGAATCATCTGTCATCCAATATGCAGAAGACTCAACAATCAACCTTCTCTCCCTCTGAGCTCATAGCAAACACCCAGTTAGCCTTCTCCACAACATAATCTTGGATGCAGTCCAACCACTTGGCTCTGAATGCCAATAAAACCAACCTAATGATATTTTCCCCTTCCAAAAACTCCATTATTGACAAAACCTCATTCACCATACACAGCCAGAACACCACCCTCCTTGAAATTGTTCCCACTTGGCATCATCATAGACAAAGAACTAAAATGTAATACCCACATCCAGTTCATAATCAAAAAATCCCACTAAAAGACTGGCCTCGTCTACAGACACAACCGCTTCCTCATTCCCTCTACTCATCAAACTCTGGCATCCACCTTCCTGCTCCCCTCCCTTATGTATGGTGCCCCTCTGTTTACCAATCTCCACCTTGGCTTACACTCCAAACTTGAATCCTGCTACCACAAAATCTGCAAATTTGCAACCAACTCAAAATACTCATCCCACCACTGCCACTCTCTCCTCACTCTCAATTGGCTTGAACTACCCAGTTGCCTACAACTCTCCATTGCCCACAAGCTCATCTTTAAACCTGCAAATTGCCCATCACTTGCTACATCCTTAAAACCGTATATACCCAACCGCCCTCTCAGATCCACAAACCAAAATCTACTTCAGGTCCACAAACCAGCCCGAACTCCTGGCCATCTACTAACTACCTTAGCTAAACAGTGGAACTCTCTTCCCCCCTCACATACGCAACCTACCAAACCAAACTAATTTCAAATCTCAGCTATTCTCTCATCAAATAGCTAAATGGGAATGCCCATGCCACACTCCAACATAAACCCCTCTCAACCCCTCCCTTTCTACCCTGCACTGAATCATCACCAATTACCACTTTTATTGCCCTATCTCAGCCTAAAATAATCTCATCCCCTACCTGGGACTGAACCTCTCTGTTATCGAATGTACTATACTTTCAATAACAAACTGCCTAGTAGTACTTACATGCACAATGGTGCATCTAACCTCAAATGGATAGTAGCTATTGTTTAAATGTTAACTAAAACTGTATTGACATAATCTCTTCTGTAAATGTTGAGCTTACCTAACCTGCAGAGGTCTAGTAACCTTATGTTTTAAATATGTTAACATTCTAAATGCTCATTACAATTGTATTATTCTCCTGTAAATGTTTAAATTTCTGTATAATTCTTGTTATTCTTTGTAACATGTAACCTGTAATATCTTGGAGCTTTTCTCCCTGGGCCTCCACTGAAAAGGGTCTCTTTATGGCCCAGTGGACTTCCCCGGTCATCAAACTTAAATAAATAAAATACGTTTTGTTTTTGCACACCTTAATATATAAAATGACAAAACTCATCTATAGTTTTTGGTTGGCTGTACAGGCTTCCTTTATTTCTCATTTAACTTCACTGTACTTTGGTTATCTAGATTGGCAAATGACTTCAAGATAAAGAAAGGGGGCCAGGGCTTTAATTTAACTTAGTGCACAGAGAAAGGAGTTTACTTGTTTCTTTTAATATACCTACTATACTATATTATAACTACTCTGTGTTTAACTGGAACTTAATGTAAGCAAATGGAGCTTTTCTCCCAGGGCCTCTGCTAGAAACGGGTTTTATCCAGTTGGATTTTCCTAGCAAACAAAGACAAATAAATAAATAAAATATACATCAGAATGTCAAACTGTCAGTATCTATTCATTGTGATGTTATATAGCAAATGGTGGTGCATTTATCCAGGGAAGAATATTGTACAACATTCAGTCTTGACAAAGCTAAACAATTTGTGTGTTTTATGTTTGTTAGAGGAATTTTTTAAAAGGTTTGACGTTTTAAATTATGCAAAACTGTTTAATAAACTATATACACAGCCAGCGACTTGTACAGCAGGAATTGTGATGTAGAATCAGGTCTTTTGCACACTTCTAAATGCAAGGCAAATCAGTAAAGGTACAACAGATAGGCCCTCAGCAGTTTTCCTGCCCACGTTCAATAATGTTTAAAACTGTAATTTTCTGATACGGCATTGAGGCTGAGCATAACATAAATGCCACAGAAATCCTTCCAGTTCCTCCTTGCTTTTTTCACATTTGTATTTAAGCTTGCTGGAATTTGTGAGAGTGAATGTTGAGATTATATTTTTTCTCATTAAAGAGGATGCTATTTTCTTTATGTTTCCCTAAAACATAGCAGATAGTCAAAGATTAATGAAGGTCATGCCCTGAATGATTGATAATACCCTCAAGAAGTGACAGTTGACCTTTGTCTGTCTCTAGTTTACAATCAGATACAGAGAATAGAAATGCTGATGTGTGTTCTAGTCATTTCTGTAAGGGAGAGTCATGCTTTTCATTGCTGAAAATAATCGTCTTCTAAAATATATGTGCATGAGCTGCAACAAAATAGAAAAATTAATGATTTTTTTTTTCTTTTTGAAGTGCAAAAACTACAAATCATAGCAAGTTTCTACCAAATGAAATGCAACATGCGTCTTAGGGTGAGCTACAGCCATATCACTGCATATTATGCATTAATCACCAGCAGAGCAACTGGAATAGCATGGCGTACATACCGCTTATCCCTCCCGTCCTTGTATTTCGGAAAAGTGGAGTGGACATTGCACTGTAAACCTTGGGCAATTTTAGCTGTTGATAGTTACACATGATTGTTTCCTGATTAAAAAAAAAAAAAAAAAAAAAACAGATTTCTTGGTGTTGATCTGCCTATTTGGTTTAAACATAATTCTCAAATGTATCCGTTATCCATAAGATCTCAAGTTATGAGTCAATGATGTGACTGAAAATGCCCCTAATTATGGTAATCCTCAGCAGTTTACTCATATTCATAATAATTCCCAACAGTGTACTCATAGACATGACTTACAATAATCCCCAGTAGTGTAGTTATAGACATAAATTACAGTAATCCAGAGCAGTGTACATTCACACACGAGTTACGGTAATCCCCAGCAGTGTACTCATATTCATGAATTATAATAATCCATAACACTGTACTCATATAATGAAGTACAGTGATCCCCAGCAGTGTACTCATACACAGGAATTATGATTACCAGCTGTGCTTGTTTTCATAGACATGACTTACAATAATTCCCAACAGTGTACTCATAGACATGACTTACAATAATTCCCAACAGTGTACTCATAGACATGACTTACAATAATTCCCAACAGTGTACTCATAGACATGACTTACAATAATTCCCAACAGTGTACTCATAGACGTGACTTACAATAATTCCCAACAGTGTACTCATAGACCTGAATTACAATAATTGCCAACGGTGTACAGTACCCTTCCCTCTTACTGAATGGCGCACTGTCTTGAAGCTCAGTGTATATTAACACTTATGTTATGATATTTACGGCAGGCAGGATGATAGTGCTATGTTGGTCAGTGTTGTACAGCAGATCAGTAAAGCTCAGTTTGTCTGTGTACAGCTCCTTCTTAAGGCATATGTACCACAAATAACTGTTTCATACCACCTCACTATGGACCACCATCATGGCTGAGCATGATTCACAAGGAAATCACAGTTATTTGGCATGAGAGTCAAACTGGGATTAATATTACCTTATGAGGGTAATAAATGTATGGTGCATCGCAAGCTTCCATTTGTGAAGAACCCACAGCATCACTCTTTGGGGCAGAGCAAGCTAGGGTGTGATAGCAAGTATCCTGCACTTCAGAGAATGCTGTTATAGGCAGGGATTTTCCTACCATGTGACAGGTTCTGAGTTGCTGTTTCATCTACTTGTTTTGCAGCATCAGTACATTAGCATAGCAAGGTAGAGTGATCAGTGGTACTTAGCATAGCAGGGTAGGGTGATCTGTGGTACTTAGCATAGCAGGGTAGGGTACTTAGCATAGCAGGGTAGGGTGAACTGTGGTGCTCCCATGGTGCTGGCTGTAAGAACTGTGTGTCTGGGAAACAGATGATTTGCATGGAGTACTTTGCTTACACAACTAGATAAGAGCACATACATGGTTTAGCCCCATTATGTGCTAATATTTCTGAAATGGTATGGACTTTGTATACAGACTTGGTGTGCACCAGTTCTGCCGTGCTATGCACTAGTGTTTATGAATACCAGCCAAATGAATGTAGGAATGCAGAGAATATAGTTCACTGTGGTGTTACCAAGGACTGGAACACTGAGGACTGCAATTCCTTAATGATCATACCATGAGAGGAGGAATGTTGGAACCCACACAAACAAAATGCATTTACTATTGAACCTCAATACTGGTGTACACCTAGCAACAAATTCTAACAAGGGTCCTTCAGGGGGGCAAGTCCTGGAGTCTGATATTATGGGTCCCTGAAATTTTGTCCCAAAGAGTGATCATCACAGGATTGCAATCCTCAAAGTTCCAGTTTTCTGTAACACCATAGGACACTATGAAGATCAGGAGTAGACCAAATATAGTGATCAGTCAGATAATTAACCCAAATCATAATAATCTCACAGAGCCTATGGAAGCAGGGATTTTCATGCTCTGTTTGTTGCTGTGCATCCATGTTCTAGAACTGGTCGGGGTGCTGCCGTTTGTTGCTGTGCATCCATGTTCTAGAACTGGTTGGGGTGCTGCCATTTGCTGCTGCGCATCCATGTTCTAGAACTGGTCGGGGTGCTGAAAGATTTGCAGAAGAAGATTGTTATGGAGACTGATGGCCATTGTCAGTGAGTATAGGAGTCTCACTGTAAGACTGACTGTTGGTAAAGACAAAGAGCTATCTGTTGATGACCTACTAATGAATGCTCATAGCATGAGCTACTGTAAAGCTCTACCCCAGGCTAAATTCAAGTAGCAGAATAAACACCATAGCCTCCACTTCACAAGTACTGCACAGTTCATTTATTTATTTTATTTATTTTACATTTGTTAACTGGGAGATTCCAGCTGGATATGTCCATTTTCAGCAGAGGCCCGGGAGAAAAGCTCCATAGCAATATTAACATATAAGATGGCAGATATAACAAAAAGGCACATTTGACGACATACATAAGACATGTTTCTTACACCTTAGAGAATATGGATGTACAATAGTCTTCTTGTCAGTGATGAGACTTTACATCTAAACATATGGACAATAAAAGCCTGTAGTTACAATTTTACTCTAGTTGATAATAGCAAAAAATAATGAATTACTAGACAGGAGCATAGTCTATTATTTTTTTGAGTAGGTTGAAGCCACGGTGGTACAGCAGTAACGTTGTTACCTCACAGGAAGAGGTTCTCCTGTTCGATTCACGGCTGGAGTGCCTTCTGTGTGGAGTCTGCCTGTCCTCCCAGTGGTCGAATGGCCTCCAAAAGACATGCGTGAATGGGCGTGCCTTCACTGAAGGTTGGACATCAGGCTGGCAACTCGGCACCATAAAAAATCTACTGCCATTCATTAGCAGACTGGTGTTTCGCTGTGGCAATCCCTAACTGGGAAAAGCTGAAAAGACAAACAACAATTTTGAGTAGTTTCTTGAATTGGGTTGAGGAGTTGTAACTTATATGGGCAGGAAGGGAGTTTCAGATTTTAGAGATGTAGTGGCTGTGGATGGATTTACCTGCCTCATTGTTAAATGTGGTTACCTTTAGGAGGTGTTGGGTGCTTGATCTTAAGGATCTGGTAGTGGTATTTAGAAGTCTTTGGCCATGTCAGGGAAGTTAAGGCAGGAGAAAACAGTCCACTAGCATTGTGCATACAATGTCCTTGAACAGCCCTACATCACTGGGCCTGCACTGAAGCTCTTCTCTCCACTCCCCTTGAGGAATCTCTATTCACTGCATTATGTGAAGTGCGCAGAGGAGATGGGGCCAAATACTCTTTATGGATAAAGAAGGCTATTTCAAAGAACTAAGGACATTTAATGACACATTGATAAATATCAGATACTGAAGGGCTCTTATAACATAACTATTGCAGGGATGAGCTCTGAAAAGACAACTATGTAAATAATTTTATTCGGTTAAAGAGTAGGGTAATCCACAATATCCATTAATACTACCCCTCCCCTTTTGTTTCCTAACTCTAATTATGTTATTTAGAGAAACCTCCTTTTATACATCTCTTTCATCAGCTGTTAATTTGTATACACATCTCTTTTTATTTTTGTACACCCCTCTTAAATATTCTTCAGAATGGGCTTCAAAAGCAGCCATAACAAGATAGGGGAAGGTTTAAAATCACTCTTTCATTTAAAAACACTGTTGGGTAAAGTGTTCATAGCTGACCAAAGAAAAGTCTCAAATTAAACAAAAAAAAGATACTAAATAGAAATGAAATAAAACATTTTTGCAAAACCTTAACTTTGATGCCCTGCTCCCTTTAATTGTGATAGATCTGGCATTGGTTATTTAGCTTCTTGTGTATCTCGTCTTATAAGGGCAAGATGGTATAAAGGCTTTGTAACTAAATGTATGGGCATTGTTATAATATTAAGTCTAGTAAGATGAGTAAATCTCTTTGTTGATGCACTCTTTGTGTAGCAATTGGAAAACGTTTGTTTATTATGCATAACCGATACTGATAGAGATAAATGATAGTGCAGAGAAGCAGAGTGGGAAACATGCTGGAAGATAAAGAGCTGATACAGCAATTAAAATGAAATCCCATCAAGACAACTGGATTGAATGATTCTATTTGTATTTACATGGAAGACAAAGAGCTGATACAGCAATTAAGATGAAATCCCACCAAGACAACTGCATTGAATGATTCTATTTGTATTTACAGAATTCTAAAAACATGATTATAAGAGTAATACTTCCAAGATCATTTGTGGTTGCGGGTTGACTTAATGATTAAGGTGCTTACTTCACAGACCCAAGGTACAGGGCTTGATTCTGACCTTGAGAGACATGACTAGGCTTAAAAAGATACCTTGGTGCTGTTAACCAATCATTGTGTTTAAAGTAAAAGTGATTTACTTTCTTTACACTGTGTTTTGCTTGTACTATGATTTTAATTGCATATTTAAACTAGGAAAGAGATGGCAGTCATGTCTGTTGTGAATCACAGAGAAATTAAGTTTTTCCCACCATGATCCTTGCCCAGTTGTGTCTTTAAACCCATTTGTCTTTCTAGTTGCATGCTCCTTATGTTAATTTGACCACATATCTTCTAGTTGCATGCTCCTTATGTTAATTTGACCACATATCTTCTAGTTGCATGCTCCTTATGTTAATTTGACCACATATCTTCTAGTTGCATGCTCCTTATGTTAATTTGACCACATATATTCTAGATGCATGCTCCTTATGTTAATTTGACCACATATCTTCTAGTTGCATGCTCCTTATGTTAATTTGACCACATATCTTCTAGTTGCATGCTCCTTATGTTAATTTGACCACATATCTTCTAGTTGCATGCTCCTTATGTTAATTTGACCACATATCTTTCTAGTTGCATGCTCCTTATGTTAATTTGACCACATATCTTCTAGTTGCATGCTCCTTATGTTAATTTGACCACATATCTTCTAGTTGCATGCTCCTTATGTTAATTTGACCACATATCTTCTAGTTGCATGCTCCTTATGTTAATTTGACCACATATCTTCTAGTTGCATGCTCCTTATGTTAATTTGACCACATATCTTCTAGTTGCATGCTCCTTATGTTAATTTGACCACATATCTTCTAGTTGCATGCTCCTTATGTTAATTTGACCACATATCTTTCTAGTTGCATGCTCCTTATGTTAATTTGACCACATATCTTCTAGTTGCATGCTCCTTATGTTAATTTGACCACATATCTTCTAGTTGCATGCTCCTTATGTTAATTTGACCACATATCTTCTAGTTGCATGCTCCTTATGTTAATTTGACTACATATCTTCTAGTTGCATGCTCCTTATATTAATTTGACCACATATCTTCTAGTTGCATGCTCCTTATGTTAATTTGACCACATATCTTTCTAGTTGCATGCTCCTTATGTTAATTTGACCACATATCTTCTAGTTGCATGCTCCTTATGTTAATTTGACCACATATCTTCTTCTCTCTCCTCTTTCATTGGCTGTTGTGAGAAGACACAAAATTCTCATTTTGTGAAATCACCCCGTTCAACTATTTAAATTTATTGACCATCCCTCTAGACAACCAGAATACAAAGTACCCAGCCCCTGCCAATCTACCTTGCTCTTTTAAAATTAGTGGCTCTCCACTTAAATAGCTAACGCTTACATTACCCCCCTTTCTACCCCCCCACTTTCTTATCTACCTGCTTAGTGCACACTGGAGCGCTTATGATATTAACTAATTTTTCTATCTTACCTTTAAAACCTGCAACATCTACTCCAAAACCACCAATTATTGGATATCCCATATTCTACCAGTCAGTGGTCATCTTGAGATTAGTGCTTAGGTTTTGGTCCTGGTAAGACATTAATTCCTAGAGACTGCTGATCACCGGAAAGCCCAATAACTGGTTCATAGCTTGGAATTTGTGCTTATATTTTGCTCCTGGTGAGAGGAAGAGCAGAGTACATTGTTTCTTGATTGTTTGTGACAAGGCAGAGTATCTGTGTCTGACCTTCCTTATTAGCCTGGTTGCTAGTCAAGGCATCTACCAGAAAAAAGGTACAACAAACTTACAGACCCTTACATTATCTGGTACAAGACTGTTGTTCACCAAGCAGGCTGTGGCCTGCTTCTCATCTTGGGATTGGACGTACATTATCTGGTACAAGACTGTTGTTCACCAAGCAGGCTGTGGCCTGCTTCTCATCTTGGGATTGGACGTACATTATCTGGTACAAGACTGTTGTTCACCAAGCAGGCTGTGGCCTGCTTCTCATCTTGGGATTGGACGTACATTATCTGGTACAAGACTATTGTTCACCAAGCAGGCTGTGGCCTGCTTCTCATCTTGGGATTGGACCTAATTTGCTCTGGTACAAGACTGTTGTTCACCAAGCAGGCTGTGGCCTGCTTCTCATCTTGGGATTGGATGTAATTTGCTTTTGGTGAGATAAGAAGCAAAGGTGCCTTGTACCCCAGCAGAGAGTGTCTGTGCTGAGACCACCATTAATAGCAGCCAGGCAGTGGTGATTCATGCGACTCCCCTCTTTTCATCATTCTTGACAACTAATTATTTCTTTTCAGTAAGTGCTGCTTGATTTGCTTCTGTCCTCAGAATATCTGCCTAAATACCTTACCCATAAGTCATTGGGGTCTACTTATTTTATCGTCAAGTGTTGGGCAGTGGCTTGCATAGACAGACACCTTGACTGTACATTTTTCCTCTAAAAGCCCCATTGAAATTTCACCAATACCTAGTTGCACACAATACATCTAGTTTGCAGTGACCCCAGTGTTGCAAATTGGATACTCCTGACATTATCTTATGTTATCACTCCAACTGTCTAATCGATAAAAAAGGATCTGTTGCCGAGAATATGAACTTTCCCACTATCTTCATTACCAACTTGGTGAGTATTGGCATCCCGAGGCCATGTAGAAATTGCCTCATGTTTACTGACAACTAGTTAGTTCTCAAACTGATATGGTATGTGACAGATGTACTTACACGATGTCACTGGAGGCAAAGCTCTCACACTAAAGCACTCCTAATGTCAATAATGTCAGTAGTACACACGCTGCACCCCTCACATGCTAATGTCAATAATGTCAGTAGTACACATGCTGCACCCCTCACATGCTAATGTCAATAATGTCAGTAGTACACATGCTGCACCCCTCACATGCTAATGTCAATAATGTCAGTAGTACACATGCTGCACCCCTCACATGCTAATGTCAATAATGTCAGTAGTACACATGCTGCACCCCTCACATGCTAATGTCAATAATGTCAGTAGTACACATGCTGCACCCCTCACATGCTAATGTCAATAATGTCAGTAGTACACATGCTGCACCCCTCACATGCTAATGTCAATAATGTCAGTAGTACACATGCTGCACCCATCACATGCTAATGTCAATAATGTCAGTAGTACACATGCTGCACCCTCACATGCTAATGTCAATAATGTCAGTAGTACACATGCTGCAGCCCTCACATGCTAATGTCAATAATGTCAGTAGTACACATGCTGCACCCCTCACATGCTAATGTCAATAATGTCAGTAGTACACATGCTGCACCCCTCACATGCTAATGTCAATAATGTCAGTAGTACACATGCTGCACCCCTCACATGCTAATGTCAATAATGTCAGTAGTACACATGCTGCACCCTCACATGCTAATGTCAATAATGTCAGTAGTACACATGCTGCACCCCTCACATGCTAATGTCAATAATGTCAGTAGTACACATGCTGCACCCCTCACATGCTAATGTCAATAATGTCAGTAGTACACATGCTGCACCCCTCACATGCTAATGTCAATAATGTCAGTAGTACACATGCTGCACCCTCACATGCTAATGTCAATAATGTCAGTAGTACACATGCTGCACCCCTCACATGCTAATGTCAATAATGTCAGTAGTACACATGCTGCACCCCTCACATGCTAATGTCAATAATGTCAGTAGTACACATGCTGCACCGCTCACATGCTAATGTCAATAATGTCAGTAGTACACATGCTGCACCCCTCACATGCTAATGTCAATAATGTCAGTAGTACACATGCTGCACCCCTCACATGCTAATGTCAATAATGTCAGTAGTACACATGCTGCACCCCTCACATGCTAATGTCAATAATGTCAGTAGTACACATGCTGCACCCCTCACATGCTAATGTCAATAATGTCAGTAGTACACATGCTGCACCCCTCACATGCTAATGTCAATAATGTCAGTAGTACACATGCTGCACCCCTCACATGCTAATGTCAATAATGTCAGTAGTACACATGCTGCACCCCTCACATGCTAATGTCAATAATGTCAGTAGTGCACATGCTGCACCCCTCACATGCTAATGTCAATAATGTCAGTAGTGCACATGCTAATGTCAATAATGTCAGTAGTACACATGCTGCACCCCTCACATGCTAATGTCAATAATGTCAGTAGTACACATGCTGCACCCCTCACATGCTAATGTCAATAATGTCAGTAGTACACATGCTGCACCCCTCACATGCTAATGTCAATAATGTCAGTAGTACACATGCTGCACCCCTCACATGCTAATGTCAATAATGTCAGTAGTACACATGCTGCACCCCTCACATGCTAATGTCAATAATGTCAGTAGTACACATGCTGCACCCTTCACATGCTAATGTCAATAATGTCAGTAGTACACATGCTGCACCCCTCACATGCTAATGTCAATAATGTCAGTAGTACACATGCTGCACCCCTCACATGCTAATGTCAATAATGTCAGTAGTACACATGCTGCACCACTCTCATGCTAATGTCAATAATGTCAGTAGTACACATGCTGCACCCCTCACATGCTAATGTCAATAATGTCAGTAGTACACATGCTGCACCCCTCACATGCTAATGTCAATAATGTCAGTAGTACACATGCTGCACCCCTCACATGCTAATGTCAATAATGTCAGTAGTACACATGCTGCACCCCTCACATGCTAATGTCAATAATGTCAGTAGTACACATGCTGCACCCCTCTCATGCTAATGTCAATAATGTCAGTAGTACACATGCTGCACCCCTCACATGCTAATGTCAATAATGTCAGTAGTACACATGCTGCACCCCTCACATGCTAATGTTAATAATGTCAGTAGTACACATGCTACACCCCTCGCATGCAATTCAAAGCAAACATATAAACCCACATGTGCTGAGGCACTTAAATGTAACCTGCCTAAACTACAAAGACCTCCTAGACAAAGTACACATAACAAACACTGTCAGCAGCCCTGAATGCACTCTTTCAGACCAACACTCACATAAACACGTCTCATGGAGCCTCTACTTCTAAGCCTATAAGGCAAGGCACCACAGAATTCAGCATTTTCATCATTGGAATCTCCACTATGACACATACTGATATCCCTCTAATTAGGTTGAGGAAGGAAAAAGTCACAGTCAGTTGCTTATCAGGAACAGGATCTGCCACATTATGCATGCAACTACCCCTCCATCGACTGGGAAAACTACTCATGCACCAATGCACTAGCTCAATGCTTCCTAGAATTCATCATTTTCAATACCCTCGACCAGCTCATTCTTACCCTCACTAGAGGAAGCAACATCCTTGATCTGGTTATTACTAACATGAGCAACCTTTGCCCTACACCAGTAGTCAATTCCTCCCTGGCTAGATCTGACCACAAACTAATCACCATGGAAATCCACATCTCAACCACACCCCCAGCAAAGGTATCCACCATTAAAAACTTCTCCAAAGCTGAGTTTGGACTCCTAAAAACAGAGGTGGCTAACTTCACAGCACCCATGCCAATGGAAAATAGATGCATGACTGCCAAATCATACACCAATGTTCTGTACGAACACATACATAAATGCATGGAACTAGCCATAACCAACAGAACCAAGACGCTCTCCTCCAAAAAAGGAAGCCAATATGGTGGTCCCCTGCCATTAATAAACTGTACAACAGAAGGAAGAATCTGTTACAGAAAAAGGTGAAGTCCCAAGACTAGAAAAATTCCCTTATTAGCCTCAACAAAAAGTTGAGATCCCTCATCAAAACCTCCAAAGCCAGCTATGAAGGCAGAATTTAGGCAGACACTAAAAACAACCACAAAGCCTTCTATAGTTATATCAAGAATCTCCAGGGCAATACCCAGAGTTACTGCACAGTGGTACCTCCTATACTGAGCCAACAGATATTGCCAACATACTGGCCGACAGATTCAGTGCCAACTTTACCCCCATCTCCCCCAAAGAACCAATCACAATACCAGAAGAATGCCAGCCACCCAGCATTACTGCAGCACAGGTTAAAGCTGCATTGTCTAAGGCCAAATGTACAGCTTACATGGGACCCAACAATATCCCTGGCTGTGTTCCACATGAATTACCAAGTGAACCAGCACCACATCTGTGTGCCCTGTTTACTCACAGCTTCACCTCAGGCTTTGTCCCTACAGAATGGTGCACTGCTACAGTCATCCCTCTCCATAAAGGAGGAGCGACTACAAACCCTGGAAATGATTGCCCCATTAGCCTGACGAGAGTGATATGTAAGGCTATGGAGTGCATCATCATGGACCTAATTCATACATATATAGGGAATCTCCAAGCTCTAGATTCCACACAATTTGGTTTTGTGAAAGGTAGATCATTCCTGCTCAACCTGGTTGAATTCTTTGAGTCAGTCACCAGAGCTGTGGATGAGGGTAAGGCAGTTCATACAGCCTACCTCGATCTGGCTAAGGCCACTGGTACCATTTCTCACTCAGGAATTATTGATAAACTCATCAAACTAGGCATCAACCCCTATATCATTAGATGGGTTGCAGACTGGCTCACAGAACCCACAGTGTAAAAGTAGTGGAATCCAAGTCAGACTGCCGACCAGTTACAAGTGGAGTCCCACAGGGATCAGTCCTGGGTCTTCTCCTGTTTGGCATCTACTTCTCAGAAGTCCAGAACAGCATGGAGGGACTCTGGCTGACCAAGTTCACAGATAACTGTAAGCTGGGAGCCATTATTAACTCGCTAAGTGATGCAAACATCCTACAGAAAGGCCTTACTGAGACCAATGACTGGTGTTGAAAACATGGCCTTAAGCTTAATGTCAAAAATTGCATAATCATCCTCTTTGGGAAAAACTCAGTTCCCACTAATTATCACATCGATGGGAGTCCACTGAACACTAAAGGAGTTATAAGAGATCTGGGGACATAGGTTGACAGCAGCTTCTCCTTCGACCACCACATTGCCACTGTGGTCAGAAAGTCCTTCCATGTGGCACATCTCATTAACAAGGGTTTTGCATCCAGGAAGGAGGTCATCATCTCTCTCTCTGTACTCTTCCCTCATTAGGTCAGTCATGGAGTATAATGCCCCATTTGACATGTACCTCACTAGACACCTGCAACAGCTGGAGAGGCCACAAAAGTACCTCATGAAGAGGATCCCAGGCCTTAAACACATGTCCTACATGGACAGACTCAAAAAACTCCAGCTATTCTCTGTCTCATATCATCTACTAAGAGGTGATCACTGCTTGACTTACAAATCCATGTCTGACCCAGCTCTGTTAGAAATGCTACATCTAAAGAAATCCCAATCCCTCCTCACCACATCCTCAACCTCATTACTACAATCAACAGAACATGCTGGAGGGACAGGTTCATAATCCAGAGACTGCCCATACTCTGGAATAGACTTCCCATACATGTCAAGCAGAGCACCTCACTGGCCCTCTTCAAGAGAAATCTTGAAGAGTGGATGGGAAATCGACAGTTCACCGCGTGGATCACTCTAGTGGGTTTACTTGATAGAGGCAATGGGAACTAACTTTGGGAGGCACAATGCCAGGGCACTTGTATGGGCTAGGATTGTAAAGGCTCCAGGGCCATTAGCCTAGCACACACCTATGAAGCAGTATGACTCAGTGCTAGTCCATGTGGGTGTAAATGACGTGAGACACACCTCCCTGTACATCATGGAGCTCTCAGACTGTGTCCGTGGTGTCCGTGGCTGATTGAGCAGTTTTATACCTTCTCCAAGGATGAGGCCACACTGCAAACAAAATTAATAGGCTTCATTTATGGTGTCATTCTAAGGGGTGCAAAGTTTGTCAGCATAGAAAAAGATGGTCAACCGACAGCATTGCTTTGCATCTATTTGCAAGGAAGTCATCGTTACACTTTATTTGGCATTCATCAGACCTATCATTGAATACAATGCTCCTTTGGTATGTACCTATCCAGACATATTCAACAACTGGAACATTAACAGAGGTTCCTCACTAAAGAATTACATGGTGTAAGTAATAGTTCCTAAGCAAACCATCTCAAGGCCCTCTCCCTGTATTCTGTCTCCTACAGACTGTTGAGGGGAGATATATGCCTGAGCTACAGTGCATTGTCAGACCCCACTCCTGCATGTCCGCAAAACAAACTGCAGCAGAATTACCTATTCTAAAGACTTAAACATTGCCTGTAATATAAATAGGACCTGCTGGAGAGACAGGTATGTATCACAGAGATTAAACTGTCTCTAGAACAGATTCTCCATCGATGTGAAGGAGAATTCCTCCCTAACCCAATTCAAGTGTAACATGGACTGTTGTATAGGTTACAGAAAATTCATCCCTGGTTTGGCACCCATGTCTCTAATGGACACAGGCAGCCTGTAAGTGATTCATCTCTCAGGCCCCTGCTTGTAAATGTTTTACCACCCAAGCCCCTATGTACACTTATAATAGGTAACAGAACGTATCATAGACTTGGGATGCATAGCCAGGCTTAAAAATGCCCTTGTGGTTGTTAGCCTAGTAAACACCTATGAACCTACATATTGTATACTGTGTGTGTGTATATCTATCTATGTATCTATCTATCTATCTATCTATCTATCTATCTATCTATCTATCTATCTATCTATATCTGATCTCTGTCTGTCTCCATATAAATAGAGAGAGAGAGAGAGAGACACACACATATAAATACATATAAATATTCTCTCTGATTTTGATTTATAGCTATATGAGTTTGCAAGTAGTGTCTTTTTAAAAAATATATTTTACATCTTTCAGGAACACTCATTTTTATCAAATATATCCAAGGATTTTATTACTTGTTACTACTTTATAATTAACATCTTTTGTACAAGGTTATATTGTACCAATGATGTGCATATTTATACATTTTAAGTTTGTTTAATGATGTTTTGAACAATCAATTGATGTGTTATGTTCACTAAGTGGTTAGTTTCAGGTTTATATCACATAATCGAAATCCCAAAATATCGAACACCATAAGCCCAAACTTAGAATTTCAAAATGTGATATAATCGAAAGCTCAGAGCAGCGAATTTTTTCCCAGGGAAAAAAATTGCTGTTCTGAGAAACACATCCACAACACAAGCATACCAAAAAAATAATCCACACATATACACTTAAAATCCTACTTCTAACCCTACACTAAACCATACATACACTACTATCTATCCACTTACCTTAACTCAAACCCTAACCCTAAGGTCCATAACTATCACACACTCACCTTACCCCCTCCCTAACCCTAAGGTCCCTATCGCACACTCACCTTACCCGCTCCTTAACCCGAAGGTCCCTAACTATCGCACACTCACCTTACCCGCTCCCTAACCCTAAGGTTCCTAACTATCCCACACTCACCTTAACCCAGATCCGTTTCCACACTTACCTTAACCCGGTCCGTGACCTTCACCTACTGTGCAAACACATATGCTAATGCAGAGTGGCCAACTATAAAGTTTCCAAGTGACGGTTTTCGCTGTTGTAACGTTTCAACGTTATTAGATTTTGACGTTATAGATTAGATGTTATTGCATTCGATGATATAACATTTTGATGTTATAATATAGACTCGTTAGTTTCATGTATATTAATGAACACCTATTGAGTAGTTTTAGATTCTCATGATGTCTCTAATAGCAATAAGACAAAACTCACAATCATTAAAGATTAGAGGATTTATCTGGTGGTCTTCATGTTTTTGGTTATCAGTTTGAGCTTCTGATTGGAGTTTTTTTTTTCTTCACCTTTTAATGACCCAGATATGATTTTGTGTGTGTATAAGTAACTAACTATTTTACTCAAGCACTGGCAAATGCCCTTTGAGGTGGATTACTCCTAACATAAACAGATATGGCCTTTAGCCATTTACATCTCAACACCGGGCCCTCCACAGTAGACAGGCAGTTTGGGTCACAAGTACAATATTGGAATACAGTGGAGAAGCAGGCGATATATTAGAGCTACTGATTAGAATATATGGATACTGAAAAAAACAAGCTCACGGAGATACAGTTAACCCCATGTGACAAACTCACGGAGGTACAGTTAACCCCAAGTGACAAGCTCACGGAGATGCAGTTAACCCCGTGTGACAAGATCACTGAGGTACAGTTAACCACAAGTGACAAGCTCACGGAGATACAGTTAACCCCATGTGACAAGCTCACAGAGATACAGTTAACCCCATGTGACAAGCTCACAGAGATACAGTTAACCCCATGTGACAAGCTCACAAAGATACACTTAACACCATGTGACAAGCTCACAGAGATACACTTAACACCATGTGACAAGCTCACAGAGATGCAGTTAACACCATATGACAAGCTCACAGAGATACAGTTAACCCCATGTGACAAGCTCACAAAGATACACTTAACACCATGTGACAAGCTCACAGAGATACACTTAACACCATGTGACAAGCTCACGGAGATGCAGTTAACCCCGTGTGACAAGATCACTGAGGCACAGTTAACCAGAAGTGACAAGCTCACAGAGATGCAGTTAACACCATATGACAAGCTCACAGAGATACAGTTAACCCCATGTGACAAGCTCACAAAGATACACTTAACACCATGTGACAAGCTCACAGAGATGCACTTAACACCATGTGACAAGCTCACAGAGATACACTTAGCACCATATGACAAGCTCACAGAGAGACAGTTAACCCCATGTGACAAGCTCACTGAGATACAGTTAACCCCAGGCTGCCCACTGGATAGCTAATGGCTCAGTGGTAGAATCCACACAGTTAATGTTGGTGTTATCTCCTCCAAGTCACAAATAGTGTCTGACAAGGCTCAGTGTCCTACTTTTTCACATTTATTTCTCTAATGTTAATGTAGAAGTCCAAATGCAGTGCCTTACCATTTATGCTGATTAACACAAACTGGGTGATCGTTTGAGTTTCCCCCTAACATGCATGGATTCTAGCAAGAGCTCATTGCCAGAAGACGAAGTGTTGTTATATTTAGGAAGCCAGAATTCTCCAGCTCATACAAATACTCCCACCTTAAAACTGAGCAGTCATTAAAGATCTGAACACATTTGTCAACTGTCAGCTATCTATGTATCACGGTGTGTCAGCCATGGTTAGAAAATCTTTTATGTAGCACATTTAATTTCCCAGGTTATCTCCACAAGACCCAAAGTATTATTGGGTCCTTTTTAAGCATTTTGCCTTAGATCTATCAATGAGTACAATTTCCTGTCAGAATGCATCTCTCACGCACCTGCTTCTACTAGGTGAGAGCTCAGAGACTGGTAATAGAGAATATTTTTGGACTAGACATCCCAGGCTACCCATAATATATCCCATACAGGTTATTGTGTAGTGATCTTTCCCAAATTTTTTTATGCTACGACCCCACACTTTTGCATCTTCTCCAACTCCACAAAACTGGCAACACTATGAATGCTCACATCAAAAACCTCAGTCTTAACTGGCACTGAAATAACATGCTAATATGATAGCTATCATGACCATTGCATCCCATCTCACCTGAACAGACTCCCTCTTTATATCACCCTGCCTACTATTGCATTCACACTTGATGGATAGATGGGAAATCACAGATTCTTTCCTGCGGTATGTGGTATATCTTTGTGTTTGGAATGATTAATGCATCACAATTCTAAGTGATAAGTTGGCTATCTTTCTCAGTGTTCATAGGTTCCTAGATTAGTACTAAGCTAACTGCCCTTGCGAACCATTTTAAGCCTAGCCAATTATCCCTTGTGAGACTCGAACCCTGCACCTTGTGCTTGCAAGGCAAACACCTTAACCATTAGGCCACCCTCCCAATCCTCACCTAGACTGCAAGCCCAGTAACTAGCTATAAAACTATTAAAATTGTCCAAGAATCTGTTAGCAAGTGGAACATGAGCTGTGGTTCTGTTGGTGTTCTGTTGGTGTATTCATAGGTTATTGGCCCTAGGGCCTATATAAGCCTAGCCAAAAAGGTACCCTGGCTTTCGCCACCCAGGAAAATTATTTTCCTGTGCCACTGTCAAGCAGTGAAGCCACAGAAGTGATCTCCAGGGTGAATTTCCTATTTCCCATCCAATCATCAAGATTTTTCTTGAAGAGTGCTAATGAGGAGCTTTGTTTGATATAGATAGGTAGTTTGTTCCAGAGTAAGGGAAGTCTCCGGCACTGAAATGACGTGCTAATATGATAGCTCTTAGTGATTACATTACTGAAACATGACCTTTGATTACATTACTGGAACATGAGTTGTGGTTCTCTTGGTGTATTGGTGATTACATTACTGAAACACGAGCTTTGATTGCATTACTGGAACATGAGCTGTGGTTCTGTTGGTGTATTAGTGATTACATTACTGAAACATGAGCTTTGATTGCATTAGTGGAACATGAGCTGTGGTTCTGTTGGTGTATTAGTGATTACATTACTGAAACACGAGCTTTGATTGCATTACTGGAACATGAGCTGTGTTTCTGTTGGTGTTCTGTTGGTGTATTAGTGATTACATTACTGAAACACTAGCTTTGATTGCATTACTGGAACATGAGCTGTGGTTCTGTTGGTGTTCTGTTGGTGTATTAGTGATTACATTACTGAAACACGAGCTTTGATTGCATTACTGGAACATGAGCTGTGGTTCTGTTGGTGTTCTGTTGGTGTATTAGTGATTACATTACTGAAACATGAGCTTTGATTGCATTACTGGAACATGAGCTGTGGTTCTGTTGGTGTATTAGTGATTACATTACTAAAACACGAGCTTTGATTCCATTACTGGAGCATGAGCTGTGGTTCTGTTGGTGTTCTGTTGGTGTATTAGTGATTACATTACTAAAACACGAGCTTTGATTCCATTACTGGAACATGAGCTGTGGTTCTGTTGGTGTATTAGTGATTACATTACTGAAACACGAGCTTTGATTGCATTACTGGAACATGAGCTGTGGTTCTGTTGGTGTTCTGTTGGTGTATTAGTGATTACATTACTGAAACACGAGCTTTGATTGCATTACTGGAACATGAGCTGTGGTTCTGTTGGTGTATTAGTGATTACATTACTGAAACACGAGCTTTGATTGCATTACTGGAACATGAGCTGTGTTTCTGTTGGTGTTCTGTTGGTGTATTAGTGATTACATTACTGAAACACGAGCTTTGATTGCATTACTGGAACATGAGCTGTGGTTCTGTTGGTGTTCTGTTGGTGTATTAGTGATTACATTACTGAAACACGAGCTTTGATTGCATTACTGGAACATGAGCTGTGGTTCTGTTGGTGTATTAGTGATTACATTACTGAAACACAAGCTTTTATACTACTGGAACATGAGCTGCGCTACAAATTCTACCACAAGAACACATAGTAGTGAGGGAAAGGAAGGGGAGAAATCAAATAACATTATGGAAGTATCGAATAGAGAAAAATATAAAGCAATTAAGATACAAAAAAGTGCCTTTGTTAGAAGAGTATAGAAGAGGGAACAGATCAACAAAAATATTCAGAAAAATAGACATGATAAAAGCAATGTGCAGTATTATAATGGATCAGGATTTATCATGCACTATTGCAAATAAACTAAAATCAGCCCAGGCAGAAAAACTTAGAAGATACACAAACAAATATAAATCAAAAGTACAAAACAAACAATTTATTGTTGACCCAAAAATATTTTATATAGAATTGGGAAACAAGGTAAAAGGAATTGAAAGACCATCAAAAAATAAGAAATAGATGCATTTTGGAGAAGATGAAGATAATCTTCAGGATGAAGATCCTGTGGAACATAACAAAGATGCTAAATGAATAGAAAAAGTAAAGGAAAGAATAAAAAGTTCAAAGGTACAGGATATGAGATGGGATGAAGTAACGGCCAGAGAGATTGAAACAAAGTTAAGAAAAGCTCCTAAGTGGAAAGCCCCAGGCCCAGATGCAGTACCTAACTTCTGGTTAAAAGTATTAACATCTTTGCATGAAGATTTAGCCATGACTAAAAACTATTTATATGCACACTCCAAACGCACACCAACCTGGATAACAAGAAAAACAATGATCCTACTTAAGAGTGAACCTGCAAGCTACCCTAAAAATTATACACCAATAACTTGCCTTCCAACGACGTATAAACTATACAATGGATTTCATGCCTACAGAGTCTGTAGTCATTCAGAAGAAAATTCAATTATAGCAATAGAACAAAAGGGCAATAAAAGAAAGTCATATGGAACAAAGGATCATTTGTTGTTAAATAAAGTTATAGTGGAGAACTGTAAAAAGGATAAGAATGTAAATATGGCATGGATTGACTACAAAAAAGCATTTGACAATATCCCACATTCATGGATAAAAGAGTGCTTAAAAATGTATAATTTACACCCCGCACTGCTCGATTACATTACATTGACCATGAAAAAGTGACAGACTATTTTATAATTAAGCCATGATAAAGGACAAATTATTTTTCCATGGATAAAAATTCGAAGGGGGATATTCCAGGGTGATTCCCTGTCACCTCTGCTATTCTGTCTTGCCCTTTACCCATTAAGCTCTCTACTTAACAGACTAGGCAAAATGTAAAGACTTATCATCCTCTCTTTGTCGATGATTTAGCACTGTATAGCTCATCAGATGAGGAACTGAAAGCACAATTGCAAGCAGTCAAAAATTTTAATATGACATATGAATGTCTTTTCGTCTTGATAAATGTGCAAAAGCAACCTTTAAAGCAGGAAAGCTGCAGCACCAAGAAAACATCAGTTTGGGACAGGAATGTGATATAAAAGAACTTGAGCAAGAGGGAGGGAATAAATATTTGGGAATTGATGAAGGATCAACAATAAAACATGAACAAATGCAAATAAAACTTAGTAAGGAATATTTTAGAAGACTTCAATTAATTCTGAAAACAGTGTTGACATCTAGGAACAAAATTCAACAGTTTTGGAGTGATTTACTTTCCCTAAAAGGTGTTTGATAGATTACACAGGAAAACATGAAGGATGCTTCATGCTCATCAAATCATTTATAAAAATCAATGCATGCCAGGATTATAAATTCCCCTTTCAGAAAGAGGTATGGGGCTCCTTGAAACTGATGGCGTGTATTATTCTGCAATCGTGGGATTGCTTACATATCTGCTGACCTCACAAAACCCAAACGTAGTGAATGTTTGAAACATGAGAAGAATAAAGCTAAGATGCAGGAGCATATCAGTGTATGTGGAGATGGAAAGCAGCTTCAAGCAAGAAAAAAGTAGTACTCCACACCGTCAAAAAGTTTAATCAAACGACAAAGCTTTCAGGTACAAATTATCCTTCTTCAGTGTCTTACAGACATATAGAAGGATAATTTGCATCTGAAAGCTTTGTCGTTTTATTAAACTTTTTGACGGTGTGGAGTATTATTTTTTTCTTGCTTGAAGCTGCTTTTGGTTGCTACTTCTCCACTTCACTACTAGTTCACCTTTTTTTGGAATGGAAATCAGACAAGGTAAAAATTGGGCGGCAACTGAATGTGCCAAAAAATAAGAGAGAGAATATAAGGTGAAGGATCAGATGAAAAGGCAAGAAATATGGAAAATGCATAAATATAGTTGCAAGTATAGAAAACTCCTGGAAGAACCTCATGTTGATCAGGATCAAACACAGGAATGTTTAAGGAGAGGCGGATCCAAACCAAGAGATGAAAGGTTAATATTAGCAGCACAAGACAGTGGTCTATGTACACACTGGTTTACAAAGTCCATTGAACATGTGGGAGAAACAGACAAATGTAGGTTTTGTAAAACAGGATTGGAAACAGTTGCACACCTCATTGCTGGTTGTGACATACTAATGGCAGAAGGACTGTATATTGAAAGGCATAATAATGTGGCAAGACTGCTGCACTGGGGATTGTGCAAACATTATGGTACTGAAGTAGTGGAAAAACACTGGAAATAAGAGCCAGAAAGCATCATAGAAAATAATGAAGTCTACATCACATGGGGTCACCCATTACCAACAGTTCAAACAATAGATGTGAGAGAACCAGAAAAGAAGACAAAAGTAGCATTGATTATTGAAATGGCTATACCCAGTGACTATAGAGTCTTGCATATAGAGAGAGACAAAGTCATAAAATACCAGGATTTGCAGGCAGAAAGGAGAGCCATGTGGAAGGAAGATACCCAGGCAGTTCCACTAGTAGGAACAACGGGTCTTATAAAAACGAATTTACAGTCATACATAGATATGTTACTGATACATGTAACTCCATACAAATTGCAGGAGACATTACCGGGCACATTGCAGGTGGCTAACATCAAAGACTGAAACAATACTAATTTCATGAACTTTAATCATACTTTGACTTAGGGACCAGTCCCATCATGGTATTAGAAACCCAAAAAAGACTGGGAGAAATTGGGAGCTTTACACATAAGAGACCTACCATTCCAAGAATAGTCATATCCATTGACCCTGATCTAATCTGCTAACATGAGAGGCTGAGAGCTACTATAGACTCTGAGTGGGAAAGCTATGGCAATTTATTTATTATTTATTTATTTGACATTTGTTGACCAGGTTAGTCTGACTGGGTCAAAGCCCTTTTTCAGCAGAGACCCAGGAAGCAAAGCTCCATAAGTAATTACAAACATATACAGTAGTAATCTTTTTTTTTTATTTTATTGTTATTTTACATTTGTTGACCAGAATAGTCCTACTGGATGCATGTCCATTTTCAGCGGAGACCCGGGGAGAAAAGCTCCAAGGGTAAGCAGATACGGCATTATATAATACGAGCATTACATATTACAAACAGACAGTGATTACATAAATAAGTAAGCTAAACAAGTTCCACAGGTTAGAGTTAATCCCGAGCGTAAGTCAGGATAAATTAAATTACACAGTAAGCTGGTTAACAGATTTTTACACATTCTAGAGAGAGTTAGCCAGGCTTGATACATTGACATAGCCAGTTAAGTGCCAAATGTTGTTGAGTCTAGTTTTAAATTGACCTAATGTAGAAAGTAAGGTAATATCAGCTGGAAGAGAGTTCCAGGGTCTACTTACAGAGTTTGCAAAGAGAGGGTCACCGGCTGTGTTATTAATTTTGCTAGTCTGAATTAATAGTTTGTTTGGGGATCGAAGCGGTCTAGGATTGTTATAGGGGGTGATAATATTTTTAAGTGCAGGAGTATTGTCCGGATTATAGAGGATTTTATAGGCCATAATCAGTTGGTTATACTGGATTAGGCTGGGTAGTTCAACCCACCCAAGCTGATTTAGATTGATGCAATGATGTGTCCTAAAAGGCAGCCCAGTGACAAACTTGGCAATGTGGTTGTAGCAAATTGAGAGTTTGTTAAGGACAATCTTGTTTAAATTCGAGAGTAGATATAAAAATAGTAAATATAGTGATACATTAAGATATAAAAAGGAAAAAGCCCCTCATGAAGTTCATTATTTACATATAGAAATTATATACAAATTTAATCCACTGAATCAAGCAATATAACCTCAGTAATTGTAGGTCAATTACATGCATGAGGAATACTCTTACAAGAACAGGGATGGTGGATATGAGGTTTATTTTTTAAGATGAACTCGAATTGGAGTAAGTTTCATTAAAGAGGTATTGAGCATTTATATGTATTTTTAGAGGAGACATTGTAAAGACAGGACTGGAGCATTCAAGAGAGGAAACAGGGCTTTTCTAGAACAGAAAGACTTTGGTAGTCTAATCTGTTAATCAGATTCAAGCAATTAAACTTTTTTTAAAACACTTTTAGAATGAAATGTCTTCCAATAATTCTATGTGGAGGACATTGGAAAGGTATAATTCAGGTCATGATCAAAGGAGCATGCCAGACAAATGAGGATGATATGAGCAACAAATAACATCTGGGAAATAATAGCTGACTATCTAAATGACATTTGATTACTGGAGAACCGGGCTGAAAAACGGCACTCCAAGTCTTTGCACAACAACCACCACCACCACCAGTCCAAAGTAAACCATTTATTATGCTTGTAGCAGTTCAGCTTGGAAATTGCATTCTTTTAAATGAGATATTAAATTCAAATTACAGACTGTGAGGAGGGAGGATATAATTTAATTCTGAACAGGGAATTGAAATAGGCAGATTTAAAAGAATGATAATAGAGTTTAAGGTAATTCAAACAATGATTTTCAATGCCTACCTACCTATCTGAAAAGGGATTTAATGTGTTTAAACAGCCCTGGGTGGGATGACAAGGTATGTGAGTCTGTGTAATGCAAATTAGAAGAGGATCAGCAAAGGACCATAGTATCGATCAAGCCCAGAGAACATTATCAAAACCCAAGAGAATTTGTGAGAGAAGGAAAAAGATAAGCACCAAGATGGTAGTAAGAACAAACACAGCCATTATATTTCCTTTTAGAATGTGGATATAAAAATGATGCCAAGGTCTGGACTGTGTGCATTTTTTTACTAATGTACATATTGGCTGTAACACTACCTACATCACTGAGAACATTCTGTGGCACTTTAGAATGTGAGTGGAGTCTTTGTGACTGTACTTGCAAAGCAGTGTGATCCAGTAGGTTCACCACTTCAGTATTATCAGCCTTACTCCTCTGACCTTTGTTTCTGCTTCTGTTACAGTCTGCAATGGCTAGCAAGTCATTTTGCAACTGTGTAGCAGGAATTCTTCTAATGATCTATAAAGTGCCACACAAACATTGTGACCCAAAATGTTTGACTGCTTTAAATGATTGTCAGTGATTTTCAAGGGACATCTTATCAAGAGGCGTTAAGTTATGCCTTAAATAGATAAAAGAAAATAGGAGAAGTTGTATATTTTATTAGCAAGACGTCATGCTATAAATACATATTCAAGCAATATATTGCATTCATTCTCCGTGTCAAGCTTAATTACAACAATCATGCCTTTAATGTTCAGCTCTTCTTATCAACATTTATTTGCGCTACTTATGGTGTTAATTGTACTAATATTATAATTACTATCATTGTCTATCTCATGTGATGTCACTGTTTACAAAACAACTGTGCTCAACCATTTCTGCTTAATTTTATTTATTTATTTATTTATATTTGTTGACCGGGAGTGTCCGACTGGACGTAGGTCCATTTTCAGCGGAGGCCCGAGGAGAAAAGCTCCACAGTTAAAATAAACAGACAGTAGTTACATTGGATTACATAGCGATTAACAATTTAACATAGCAATTAATTACAAACATATTTACAGATGAAGAACATAGTACATCAGTAGACAACTAGAATCTTTATCTGTGAAGTACAAAACAGACATCAACAAATGTTACAATAAGAAGTTCCTGCTGTATAATAAGTACTAGGCTTATGAGCATCTGAGCTTGCTATAATCAAGGTAGTGGAGTGAAAAGAAAGGTAGTGGTTGGATGGGGTGGGTGATATTAGAGTGGGAGATGCAAGGGCATAGCTAGCATGTTTTAGGTGTGCTTTTAGTAAAGTTTTGAAGTGGGTGCATGATGGTATGGAAGTAATTGTGGGTGGGAGGGAGTTCCATAATTTGGCTATGGTGCAAGAGAATAGTGCTTCACCAGCAGAGTTATTGGCTTTAGTGATCTGCAAGTGATTTTTGTTGCTGGATCTTAGTGGTCTGGTGGTGCGATAGGGTTGGAGTAGATTCTGGAGGGATGGGACATTTAGTGGATCTTTTAGTAGTTTGTGGGCGAGTGAGAGTTGATACCATTGAAGGAGGTGAGGGAGTTCAAGCCAGCCCAGTTCAGCAAGTGAGAGACAGTGGTGACTATGATAGGATGCCCCTGTGGCGAATTTGGCTATTTTGTTGTAGCAGGTCTCTAGCTTGTTTAGATCGCATTGCCTTAGGTTGGTATATATTGGAGAGGCATAAAGTAGGGTGGAGATAAGGTGGGAATTTGCTATTGAAATCTTTGCTACTTTGATTTGAAGTTGCTTATTTCTGTATAATGCTCCTAGTTTTTTGTGGACTTTTTTATGGTCATGGATATGTGAATGTCAAATTTTAGTTTATTGTCTATTTCCACTCCTAGCAATTTGGTGTGTTCAGTTGGGTATAGAGTGGTGGTGTCTTTTGCTGTGATGTTAAAGTGAGAGTTGTTTTGAGTATGTTTGGTGGGTTGGAAGATGAGTAGTTTAGTTTTGTTTGGGTTGAGTATTAATTGGGCATCGGATAACCAAGTTTCAACAGAGGAAAAGGCTTCCTGTGTGACTTTTTGCAGTTTGGGTAGGGACTGGGCTGAGCAGATGATGGTTGAGTCATCTGCATATTGTATGAGTGTGCCATGTTTGGTGGCAGAGGCTAGATTACTGGTGAAAACAGAGAAGAGTAGGGGTCCAAGGATGGATCCTTGGGGAACCCCTATGGAGACAGGTAGTTGGGGAGATATGTCATTCTGCCATACAACAGATTGTTGGCAGTCAGACAGGTAACTCTGAAACCAGTTGGTGACTGACTGAGAGAAGGATAGGTTATTGAGGACAGAGATAAGTTGTTTGTGTGGTACCATGTCAAATGCTTTAGATAGGTCTAGGAAAGTAGCAGAGGAGAGATAGCCATTGTTTTTATGCTGAAGGATAGTGTTAGTAAAGGAGAGTAAGGCAGTGGTGGTGCTATGGTTTGGTCAGAAACAATGCTGAGTACTGGAAAGGAGGTTGTTAGTAAGGAGGTAGTCTAAGACCTGAGAGTGTATGCATCTCTCTAGTATTTTGGAGAGTGGAGAGAGAATAGCTATGGGGCGGTAATTGGTTAGTTCTGTGGAGGGGAATTATATGTGATACTTTCCACAGTGTGGGAACGTAACTTTCTGACAGAGATTGGTTAATCAAGATGGATACTGGGTAGGCCGGAGCATCAGCTGCGATTTCTAGGTATTCACTTGGGAGGTTGTCTGCTGCTAATTTGGTGGGCTTAAGTTTAGTTAAGAGATTTTTTATGTTGGAGGTAGGTACAGGAGAAAAAGAGAAGGCAGTGGGGAGATTACTAGTTAAATGTGTGGGTTGGAGGGGAGGAGGGTTGTTTTTAGCTAGTGATAGTATGGTTTGTGTGAAGTGTGTGTTGAATGAGATAGCAATATTTTCTGAGGAGTGAGGGATGTTAGGAGGAGGGGTACTGACTTTACCTGGGTGGAGGATGGAGTTTATGGAGGACCAGAATTGTTTGGGGCTGTGTTGGGAGGAGTCTAGGGCAGACTGATAGTATTGGAATTTGTCCTGTTTTATTAGCTTTTTGACTCTATTGCGTAGTTCTAGGAATTTCTGTCTAGCTGAGGGGGTTTTGGTTTTGCGCCAGTGCTCCCAGGCTTTATCCCTGTTTTTCATTTCTGACTTAGTGGTTTTCTGTAGCCATGGGGAGGGTTGTGCTTTGGTTCTGGAAAGTCTTATGGGGGCATGGTAATTAAGGATGCTCAGGAAGGTAGTATTAAAAAATTCAGCTGCGTCATCAAGACTGAGGTACTTTAGAGGATGCTAGTTACATTCTTTGAGGGATGAGATGAATGTGAGTGGGTTAAAGTTTAGTTTTTTACGTATCTGACAGTAGATGACAGGTTTAGCTTGGTACAGGTATTTTTTGAGTAGTAATGTTGAGGAGTGATCACTGAGGCTATATGATAAGCAGCCTGTTATATATCACTGGGGGCTCTTACTGACTAGTATCCAATCCAGGGTAGTGTGCTTGCTGGAGTTTTTATTTATCCTGGTTAGTGACTGGACTAGTTGGGTGAAGCCATGAGTTGGATGGTTGCCAGAACAGGACTGCCAGTCAATATTGAAATCACCTAAAATGATAGTTTCTTGGGGAAGATCCTAATCCTATTTAGCACTTTTATTTATGACATAAATTAGACTTCATCAGAACAAAAAATATATTAAAAGATGTTATTTTATAGTGCTAAAATCACAATATCACTCATTCACTATTTGTAAAGATGCCTAGTTTTCAAAACATGTTTGATATTAATCCTTAAACACAAAAAAAGACACCGAAGGAACTCAAGGCAAGGGACAGGAGAATGGTTCTTAATTCCTTTGCTAATTGTAATACTAACGGTATAATTTATTTGGCAGTATGCATGACATGTGATTCATTCTACATAGGCAAGAGTGAAAGGAAGCTCAAACAACATATCTATGAGCATTTGTATGATATTAGAACAGGGAGGGAAAGTAATGCACTTTACAAACACTCTTGCCTTTGTACTAGAGAAAAATATAGATTTTTTGTGTTGGAAGTTGTACAAAGTGATCCTAGGGGTGGCATGTGGGAGACCAGGGTTGAATATCGGGAACTGTTCTGGCAAATAGTGCTAGAATCAACTAAATTCCCAGGTCTCAATGAAATGGTTTCTATAGTACCTATTCTCAAATTGAGAGCAGCCAAACTTTGACCCTGTGACATCAAAATAATTTATAACTTACTTTTTATGTTTTATAACATTTTAGTTTAGAATAAGATGATTTTTGTCTATATATATTTGTTATGGAAATTTTAGGCGGAATATAAACATTGTGAGCCATACACCATGATATTTAAACTTGGATTTATTTTAAGCAGTGTATTCACATGTTCGTTTTTAAATTACTTAATTGAACAAGAGTTTAATTACACTATTAGATATTTTAATTGTTATGTGTATAAAAGAAGTGTATTCTGGGTCTGTTGTATTGCCATTTTTTATTCTGATGAAGTGTGGACGAAAACGGATGTAAAATAAAGCGTTAAAATCATCTCTACTGGTTCTTCAGCTAAATACTAGCATTACACTCGAGAGAGATGTTTTTTCTTGGTATCAGTTTGCTGCCTGAGTTCCTTCGGTGTCTTTTTGTGTTTATCAGTTGGTTTAGACACTTTCCTGTGCTCGTTTACTTGATATTAATCCTACCTTTTCAACTTGGTGGTTTGCCTGGCCCCAACAGTTTCCCCTTATGTCAAGCCCATTTGAAAAATGACCAACTCATAAATCAGCAGTTGCAAGGTCTATTACAAAAAAACTGACATGTTAAAATGAAAAGAATGTTTGAATTTGTAACACTAATAGGGTACAAATTTTATGCAATCCATTTTCTTAAAAATCTTAGTCATTCCAGCATATAAAACTGTTGCAGCCTGAACAGACAGCAATGTAAAGGACCCATTGTGAGTTATATCTACACCAACCTGTAGACAAAACAGGTTCTGGTATATGATGTAGCTGTAAAAATGGGTCAAACAATATATAATTGTACCAATTGCACTGCTACCGACCCTTATAAGTGCTATTGGTTCTGTTAATTAAAGGCAGAGAAATGTAGATGTTACAGCTTTCAAATAAACTCTTCAAATTAAATGATCTTATGTAAACAAAACAAGACCCACATTCACTAGTTTCAGCTAGGTCAGAATTACGTAAATAAACTTTTCAGTTATTAACCAACATGTGTTGTATAGAACTACAGTTTTTATACAACTACCCCCCCCCCAAAAAAAAAAATCATGTTTATGAACTTCTTTAGAAGATGAAATAATCTCAGGCATACCATCAGACAAGATGGGGGAAACTTGCATTTATTCATAAGAATTTAACATTTTGACTGGTATCAGAAAATGTAGAATCATACATCTACCCAAAACAACCCAATAATTAAACCCAGCTCTTCAAAAAATGCAACGTCATCTGAAATGAGCCTACAGAGACGTATCATCTGGCCTCTTGGTATATTCTTTTTCATAAAACCAGGATGATTACTTGAAAAGAGATGCAAAAAAAGTACATTTTCTGTACATTCCAGTAAAAATGCCCTTCTGCTTTGTTAGTACAAAAACAAATGCTAAGAAAATTGACTCTGATAGTTTTATTATCAAGAAAATCTCAAAAAGGTAGTAGTACAAAGTATGATTCCTGATCAGAACTATTCCAAATGAAAAAGCAAACCATCACAAACCCTTCTGTATAAAAAAATAAATAAATATATATATATATATATATATATATTGCATTGAATGGAGATCTGTTAAGTAAAAGTCATACTGGCCCCCCAGCGGTCACTTATTTAACAAAAGGCAGTGCAGCTATTGGACGCCCTCTTATAAATGGCAAAAACCACAGGTCAGTCATTTGTACTTACATTTTTTTTCTGAAGTTTTTTCAATAAAGCAGGGATAACATCCCCCACCCCCATCATCACTGGAATGTCACACACGTACTGCAAATGCCTTGAGAGCAGTTTTCAAAAAGTCACTAATGTCAGCTTATAAAAACCCAAAGACATGTTGCTAGACTCAACAGCAGCAACAAACATATCAGCTCACATAGTAATATCTAATAAATTCTCGCCAGTATTGTTTGAACCACAAGAATTGTTAATGAATTCATAAACTCCAGTGCCCTGGATCAACTTATCCACACCCCTACCAGGGGCAACAATATCCTAGACCTAGTCATTACCAACATGAGTGACTGGTGTTCCACACCTGAAGTCAACTCCTCGTTGGTCAGATCCGACCATAAGCTTATCACCCTTGATATCCACATCCCGCCCCCACCCCCCATTAAGGAAACCACGGTAAAACATTTCTCCAAAGCCAACTTCATGCTTCTTATGACAGAAGTGGTGAACTTCATGACACCCATGCAGATGGACAATACAGTTACAACTGCTGAATCCTACACAAATGCACTCTATAAGCACTTACACAAATGCATGGATTGTGCTATCCCAAACAGAACCAAGACACTATCCTCCAAAAAAAGGAAGCCAATCTGGTAGTCCCCTGCCATAAACAAACTCTACAACAGAAGGAAGAAACTGTTGCAAAAGAGTGTAAAATAAAATGAGTGGAGGAGCTCCCTGGTCAGTCTCAGTAAGAAGATGAGATCCCTTATAAGATCCTCCAAAGCTAGCTATGAAAACAAAATTGGCAATATTTCTAAGGACAACTACAAAGCATTCTATACCTATGTCAAGAATCTCGATGGCAACACCCAGATCTGCTCTGTGTTGCAGCACATCGGCACAAAAATTACAGAACCAACTGATATTGCCAACATCCTGGCAGATAGGTTCAGTGCTAACTTTACCCCCCTCACCCCCTAAAGGGCCCATATCTATACAGGAAAAATGCACAGTCCCTGTAATCACAACTATACAGGTAAAAGCTGCTCACTCTAAAGCCAAAAACAGCATCCATGGGACTGGACAACATCCCAGGCTGCGTTTTACACGAACTTCGGAACAAACTGGCTCCCCACTTAAGCACCATGTTCAATAATAGCCTCTCATCAGGCTTTGTGCCCACTGAATTGGGCACAGCAACAGTTATACCACTCCACAAAGGGGAAGCCTCCACTGATCCTGGGAACTATCGACCTATTAGCCTGACGAGCCTGGTCTGCAAGGCCATGGAACGTATCATCATGGAACTCATAAACAAAGACATTTGTAACCTCCAAACTCTGGATCCCACCCAGTTTGGGTTTGTGAAAGGTAGATCATGCCTCCTGAACCTGATCAACTTCTTTGAGGCAGTCACCAAAGCCATAGATGAGGGTAAGGTGGTTCACACAGCCTATCTTTACCTCACCAAGGCTTTCAACACCATCCCCCATTCTGGAATTATAGCTAAACTCACTAAACTAGCTATAAATCCCTACATCACAAGATGGGTTGCCAACTGGCTCACTGACAGAACCCACACTGTAAAAGTTGCAGACTCCAAATCTGACCTCAAACCAGTGACAAGTGGAGTACCACAGGGTTCAGTCCTGGGACCTCTCTTGTTTGGTATCTACTTCTCTGAAGTACAGGCTAACACAGAAGGCCTCTGGCTAATGAAGTTCGCAGATGACTGCAAACTAGGAGCCATAGTCAAGTCCTCAATTGATGTGGACATCCTACAGAAAGGCCTCACTGAGACAGATGCCTGGTGTCAGAGCCATGGCCTCAAGCTCAATGCAAAAAGTGCAGTGTCATCCCCTTTGGTAAAAACTCTGTACCCTTGAACTACCACATAGGCAGCAATCTACATAACACTGAATGTGTGATGAGACCTTGGGACCCAGGTGGACAGTAGCTCTCCTTTGATAGTCACATTGCCACAGTAGTCAGGAAGTCCTTCTACATGGCACACCTCATCATAAAAGGATTCTCATTCAGGAAAAAAGAGGTCATTGTTCCCCTCTACTCGACACTCATTAGACCCATTATAGAGTACAACGCCCCTTTTGGAATGTACCTCACAAGACATCTGCAGCAGCTGGAAAGGCCACAGAAGTACCTCACAAAGAGGATTACTGGCCTCAAACAAATGCCCTACACTGACCGCCTCAAAAAACTCCAGCTTTATTCCATAGCATATCGCCTACTCTGAGGTGATCTCTGCCTAACATATAAACCTATGTCAAACCCAGAGCTGTTGGACATGCTACACCTAAAGAAATCCCAATCCCTCCAAGCTAGATGCTTTAGGGACCTACACCTTGTCACCACAATAAACAGGACATGCTGGAGGGATAGCTTCCTGTCCCAGAGACTTCCCATACTCCAGAACAGGCTACCCATCTAGGTCAAGCAAAGTTCTTCATTAGCACTGTTCAAGAAAAATCTTGATGAATGGATGGGAAATAGGAAATATACCCTGAGGATCACTTCTGTGTCTGTACTCGACAGTGGCACAGGAAAATAACTTTTTTGGGTGGTGTAAGCCAGGGAACCTTGTTGGCTAGACTTGCATAGGCCCTTGAGCCATAGCCTAGTACCTACCTATGAACCTATTATATGAGTCACTGGTTTAAGTGACATAATTGACATCAAATGTGTTTTGAAAGCTAGCCGTCCTGCAAATGTGAATGAGTGATATCAGATTGTTAGTCATTGATTTTAGTAAGTTTTTAATCCTAAATGTGCAATAATGAATACCGTGAAAAGTTCCCCTTTCTGAGTAATTTATATGTATAGTAATTTAAGAGTCTAAGTCAATAACGTGTGTCACGTCTGTAGTAATACAGATGGTCTCTGAGTGAAAATGCCCCCACTTTGAGAAGGCATAACAACATTCATTCAGGGATGCACAAGTTGTGTGATCTGAATGACAATGAAGTTTAGTTTGACTTGACTTTGACTCAATTTATTTTTTTAGCCTGATGCAGTCTAGTATATGTTGTCGAAAAAGGGCGAAACAGAATTAATTTATTTGCCGTTTTTGTGCTTAGTTTTTTTGTCTTTGATTTAACATTTATACTTTTGTTCTGCTTATTCACCTCTAATATATTGACTGCTTAGTGCAGACTCTAGTAAATGTTTTGTGATGCTCTGTCCTATGCCTTTAGGTACACTGCTTGTGATGGCTATAGTTTCTGGCTGCTCAGTTATTATGAGATTTCATATTGGATGCCAAGAGGTATCCAAATGTATTACTTTGCCCCTTTTCCTCACTTAGAAACCTTTATTCTATACCCTTTAAAATTTTCAGTCATACATTTAAGCTGTTTATTTGAAAGCTTACTTTGTTCTGCATAACACACAGTTGTTTTATCGAGTGCCAATTCAATGGCCTTTACTATTCTGCCTTTGAATTGAACATTTTTAATTGCTTATAACAATTTGCCAAACTCCACACTCAGGCTTATGCTATGTGCTTCATTTTAATTAGCTAAGCATTAACTGACCCCTTGAACCGCTTCACTTTTGCCTTATATATGGTCAGTCTTTTCACTGGGTCACGGTATGCTTGAAATTTGTATTTTGAGACAGAAACCTTGTGCATTTCTCGCTCATTTATTGTAAAGTCATCACAAAGTATAATCACTCCTAAACTCATCACATCATGTAATGTTCCACACTGTATGTCTTGTTCTCTTCACAAGTCCATGCCGTTTATATTATTGATTCAGTAGTTTCCATTTTTTGAGAAATTTCCTTGAAGTTTCTCACTTCAAACCAGAAAATGAAAAATGTCTAAAGATGGTTGTTATCTGGAAAATGACAATGAGATAAATATGCTTGAAAGTTAAATTTGAGACAATTCTGTTTAGAAATACAATGTTCAAGCAATAAAATAAGACATTTTACAGGAATGGGAAAAAAAGAAATACTCGATTTTTATGCAGTGCCTGTGTGTAACAATACTTTTAAAGCTTTATAGGTAAACTCATGGAAAACCTGAAACACCTCAGACAGCCTAAATTGTAAACCAAAATGAAAACATTTCTTCTGATGTCATAAAAGATTATCTCTGACATCATGTAGTATATGCACACATGAAGATATACACATTATAAGGACTATGCCTGTACTTACAAAAGGAGTCCATTTCAATCAAGGTATGTTAAAAAACTAAGAATTTGGAAAAATTAAGTCAGGGTTAATGACTAATTGGTAGTATATGTAATTCTTAACACAGTGGGATCTTGCTTCAGAGGGAGTCGGAACGCAGGGTCTGGTGTCCTACATCTCTTCCTTAAAGACACAGGGCAGGATTCACGAAGGCTTGCACGGAGTCTAAGAGTAGTGTAAGACTCCATGCAGCCCTTGCGATCCAGGAACAGCCCTAAATTCCGTGTAAGAGACCAGCTAAAATGTCTCTTACATGGAGTGGGAGTGGATATGCTAATCACCTCACTTGCAGCTGAAAGGCATGCAAATGAGGTAGATTAGCGATCCAGGAAGCCCAAAGCAGTCCGTTAAGAGCCGTTTTAGCTGCAGAAATGTACTCAGTTGACAACTGAGTACGTTTCTGCAAAAAACACAATGGAGCCATGTCAGCTCCAAATAAAGGGTGCATATGTGTCAGGCAGCATGCCAATGGTCAAATATGTGGCCATTGGCAAGGTACCCCGATGCAAATATAAGAAATACATTTTTTTTTTTTCGGAGATCGCCAATGTTTAAACGCAGCACAGTCTTGCGCAAACAGGCTGCGCTGTATAAAACATAAAAATGAAGGTTATAAACCCACAGTTGTGGGTTTTATGCAATACATGGATTTACAATGCAGGGACGAGCAGACCAAAAACAACATGGCCACCGTTTAGTGGTTGCTAAGGGGGGAAGCTGAGTCTAAGACATGTAACTAAGCATTAGTAGGCAATCTGATGTAAATGAGTGTTAGGATACTGAATTCCACTGCCACATAGCAAATGAGCACAGTTTGAGTAGTGTAAGAGATACATAAGGGGGAGGAATAGAGTAGGAGATAGGTGACATCACAGGGGGGAATGGCAGAAAGAAATGCAGTTCATTGGAGGTCAGAGTTACATGACAGATGTCAGACACATATCATGGAAAGAGGAGTGCCACAAGATAAGCATGGGAAAGTCAAGAAATGGAAGGTGTACACTGTTACTTATACACAGATCAGGGAAAGAGGAGTGCCGCAAGATAAGCATGGGAAAGTCAAGAAATGGAAGGTGTACACTGTTACTTATACACAGATCAGGGAAAGAGGAGTGCCGCAAGATAAGCATGGGAAAGTCAAGAAATGGAAGGTGTACACTGTTACTTATACACAGATCAGGGAAAGAGGAGTGCCACAAGATAAGCATGGGAAAGTCAAGAAATGGAAGGTGTACACTGTTACTTATACACAGATCAGGGAAAGAGGAGTGCCATAAGATAAGCATGGGAAAGTCAAGAAATGGAAGGTGTACACTGTTACTTATACACAGATCAGGGAAAGAGGAGTGCCACAAGAGAAGCATGGGAAAGTCAAGAAATGGAAGGTGTACACTGTTACTTATACACAGATCAGGGAAAGAGGAGTGCCACAAGATAAGCATGGGAAAGTCAAGGAATGGAAGGTGTACACTGTTACTTATACACAGATCAGGGAAAGAGGAGTGCCAAGATAAGCATGGGAAAGTCAAGAAATGGAAGGTGTACACTGTTACTTATACACAGATCAGGGAAAGAGGAGTGCCGCAAGATAAGCATGGGAAAGTCAAGAAATGGAAGGTGTACACTGTTACTTATACACAGATCAGGGAAAGAGGAGTGCCGCAAGATAAGCATGGGAAAGTCAAGAAATGGAAGGTGTACACTGTTACTTATACACAGATCAGGGAAAGAGGAGTGCCACAAGATAAGCATGGGAAAGTCAAGAAATGGAAGGTGTGCACTGTTACTTATACACAGATCAGGGAAAGAGGAGTGCCGCAAGATAAGCATGGGAAAGTCAAGAAATGGAAGGTGTACACTGTTACTTATACATAGATCAGGGAAAGAGGAGTGCCGCAAGATAAGCATGGGAAAGTCAAGAAATGGAAGGTGTACACTGTTACTTATACACAGATCAGGGAAAGAGGAGTGCCGCAACATAAGCATGGGAAAGTCAAGAAATGGAAGGTGTACACTGTTACTTATACACAGATCAGGGAAAGAGGAGAGCCGCAAGATAAGCATGGGAAAGTCACGAAATGGAAGGTGTACACTGTTACTTATACACAGATCAGGGAAAGAGGAGTGCCGCAAGATAAGCATGGGAAAGTCAAGAAATGGAAGGTGTACACTGTTACTTATACACAGATCAGGGAAAGAGGAGTGCCGCAAGATAAGCATGGGAAAGTCAAGAAATGGAAGGTGTACACTGTTACTTATACACAGATCAGGGAAAGAGGAGTGCCGCAAGATAAGCATGGGAAAGTCAAGAAATGGAAGGTGTACACTGTTACTTATACACAGATCAGGGAAAGAGGAGTGCCATAAGATAAGCATGGGAAAGTCAAGAAATGGAAGGTGTACACTGTTACTTATACACAGATCAGGGAAAGAGGAGTGCCGCAAGATAAGCATGGGAAAGTCAAGAAATGGAAGGTGTACACTGTTACTTATACACAGATCAGGGAAAGAGGAGTGCCGCAAGATAAGCATGGGAAAGTCAAGAAATGGAAGGTGTACACTGTTACTTATACACAGATCAGGGAAAGAGGAGTGCTGCAAGATAAGCATGGGAAAGTCAAGAAATGGAAGGTGTACACTGTTACTTATACACAGATCAGGGAAAGAGGAGTGCCGCAAGATAAGCATGGGAAAGTCAAGAAATGGAAGGTGTACACTGTTACTTATACACAGATCAGGGAAAGAGGAGTGCCGCAAGATAAGCATGGGAAAGTCAAGAAATGGAAGGTGTACACTGTTACTTATACACAGATCAGGGAAAGAGGAGTGCCGCAAGATAAGCATGGGAAAGTCAAGAAATGGAAGGTGTACACTGTTACTTATACACAGATCAGGGAAAGAGGAGTGCACAAGATAAGCATGGGAAAGTCAAGAAATGGAAGGTGTACACTGTTACTTATACACAGATCAGGGAAAGAGGAGTGCCGCAAGATAAGCATGGGAAAGTCAAGAAATGGAAGGTGTACACTGTTACTTATACACAGATCAGGGAAAGAGGAGTGCCGCAAGATAAGCATGGGAAAGTCAAGAAATGGAAGGTGTACACTGTTACTTATACACAGATCAGGGAAAGAGGAGTGCCGCAAGATAAGCATGGGAAAGTCAAGAAATGGAAGGTGTACACTGTTACTTATACACAGATCAGGGAAAGAGGAGTGCCGCAAGATAAGCATGGGAAAGTCAAGAAATGGAAGGTGTACACTGTTACTTATACACAGATCAGGGAAAGAGGAGTGCTCAAGATAAGCATGGGAAAGTCAAGAAATGGAAGGTGTACACTGTTACTTATACACAGATCAGGGAAAGAGGAGTGCCACAAGATAAGCATGGGAAAGTCAAGAAATGGAAGGTGTACACTGTTACTTATACACAGATCAGGGAAAGAGGAGTGCCAAGATAAGCATGGGAAAGTCAAGAAATGGAAGGTGTACACTGTTACTTATACACAGATCAGGGAAAGAGGAGTGCCGCAAGATAAGCATGGGAAAGTCAAGAAATGGAAGGTGTACACTGTTACTTATACACAGATCAGGGAAAGAGGAGTGCCACAAGATAAGCATGGGAAAGTCAAGAAATGGAAGGTGTACACTGTTACTTATACACAGATCAGGGAAAGAGGAGTGCCGCAAGATAAGCATGGGAAAGTCAAGAAATGGAAGGTGTACACTGTTACTTATACACAGATCAGGGAAAGAGGAGTGCCGCAAGATAAGCATGGGAAAGTCAAGAAATGGAAGGTGTACACTGTTACTTATACACAGATCAGGGAAAGAGGAGTGCACAAGATAAGCATGGGAAAGTCAAGAAATGGAAGGTGTACACTGTTACTTATACACAGATCAGGGAAAGAGGAGTGCCGCAAGATAAGCATGGGAAAGTCAAGAAATGGAAGGTGTACACTGTTACTTATACACAGATCAGGGAAAGAGGAGTGCCGCAAGATAAGCATGGGAAAGTCAAGAAATGGAAGGTGTACACTGTTACTTATACACAGATCAGGGAAAGAGGAGTGCCAAGATAAGCATGGGAAAGTCAAGAAATGGAAGGTGTACACTGTTACTTATACACAGATCAGGGAAAGAGGAGTGCCACAAGATAAGCATGGGAAAGTCAAGAAATGGAAGGTGTACACTGTTACTTATACACAGATCAGGGAAAGAGGAGTGCCGCAAGATAAGCATGGGAAAGTCAAGAAATGGAAGGTGTACACTGTTACTTATACACAGATCATTTAAAGAGGAGTGCCACAAGATAAGCATGGGAAAGTCAAGAAATGGAAGGTGTACACTGTTACTTATACACAGATCAGGGAAAGAGGAGTGCCACAAGATAAGCATGGGAAAGTCAAGAAATGGAAGGTGTACACTGTTACTTATACACAGATCAGGGAAAGAGGAGTGCCCAAAGATAAGCATGGGAAAGTCAAGAAATGGAAGGTGTACACTGTTACTTATACAGATCAGGGAAAGAGGAGTGCCACAAGATAAGCATGGGAAAGTCAAGAAATGGAAGGTGTACACTGTTACTTATACACAGATCAGGGAAAGAGGAGTGCAAGATAAGCATGGGAAAGTCAAGAAATGGAAGGTGTACACTGTTACTTATACACAGATCAGGAAGAGGAGTGCCAAAAGACAAGCATGGGAAAGTCAAGAAATGGAAGGTGTACACTGTTACTTATACACAGATCAGGGAAAGAGGAGTGCCACAAGATAAGCATGGGAAAGTCAAGAAATGGAAGGTGTACACTGTTACTTATACACAGATCAGGGAAAGAGGAGTGCCACAAGATAAGCATGGGAAAGTCAGGAAATGGAAGGTGTACACTGTTACTTATACACAGATCAGGGAAAGAGGAGTGCTCACGATAAGCATGGGAAAGTCAAGAAATGGAAGGTGTACACTGTTACTTATACACAGATCAGGGAAAGAGGAGTGCCGCAAGATAAGCATGGGAAAGTCAAGAAATGGAAGGTGTACACTGTTACTTATACACAGATCAGGGAAAGAGGAGTGCCGCAAGATAAGCATGGGAAAGTCAAGAAATGGAAGGTGTACACTGTTACTTATACACAGATCAGGGAAAGAGGAGTGCAAGATAAGCATGGGAAAGTCAAGAAATGGAAGGTGTACACTGTTACTTATACACAGATCAGGGAAAGAGGAGTGCCACAAGATAAGCATGGGAAAGTCAAGAAATGGAAGGTGTACACTGTTACTTATACAGATCAGGGAAAGAGGAGCCACAAGATAAGCATGGGAAAGTCAAGAAATGGAAGGTGTACACTGTTACTTATACACAGATCAGGGAAGAGGAGTGCAAGATAAGCATGGGAAAGTCAAGAAATGGAAGGTGTACACTGTTACTTATACACAGATCAGGGAAAGAGGAGTGCCACAAGATAAGCATGGGAAAGTCAAGAAATGGAAGGTGTACACTGTTACTTATACACAGATCAGGGAAAGAGGAGTGCCACAAGATAAGCATGGGAAAGTCAAGAAATGGAAGGTGTACACTGTTACTTATACACAGATCAGGGAAAGAGGAGTGCAAGATAAGCATGGGAAAGTCAAGAAATGGAAGGTGTACACTGTTACTTATACACAGATCAGGGAAAGAGGAGTGCCCCAAGATAAGCATGGGAAAGTCAAGAAATGGAAGGTGTACACTGTTACTTATACACAGATCAGGGAAAGAGGAGGGCCGCAAGATAAGCATGGGAAAGTCAAGAAATGGAAGGTGTACACTGTTACTTATACACAGATCAGGGAAAGAGGAGTGCAAGATAAGCATGGGAAAGACAAGAAATGGAAGGTGTACACTGATACTTATACACAGATCAGGGAAAGAGGAGTGGCACAAGATAAGCATGGGAAAGTCAAGAAATGGAAGGTGTACACTGTTACTTATACACAGATCAGGGAAAGAGGAGTGCCGCAAGATAAGCATGGGAAAGTCAAGAAATGGAAGGTGTACACTGTTACTTATACACAGATCAGGGAAAGAGGAGTGCCGCAAGATAAGCATGGGAATGTCAAGAAATGGAAGGTGTACACTGTTACTTATACACAGATCAGGGAAAGAGGAGTGCCGCAAGATAAGCATGGGAAAGTCAAGAAATGGAAGGTGTACACTGTTGCTTATACACAGATCAGGGAAAGAGGAGTGCCGCAAGATAAGCATGGGAAAGTCAAGAAATGGAAGGCGTACACTGTTGCTTACACCAAAGTTTCTTGCTTGGCATGCATGCGCACGTGTGCACGCCATGAGGTGCGAGTAGGGCAGTGTGCTCGCTTGTAAGGCAGACTGAGCATGTGGGAGCCTATTGGCAGACTTGTAAGTCTGTTTGCGCTGGTGTGTGCATGTTTTAACCCGAATAAGCAGATTCTGAACCGTGTAAGCATGTGTGCACATGTGTAAGCCACTGTGAGCGTGTTTCTGCTGGTATGCGCGTTGCTCCCCCCTGAGGAAACAGAAAGGAAAAAGGAAGCAACAGAATTAGTAGGAAGCTAGCAAGGAATACTGCTGGAGCTAGCAGGTGAAAACAATTAGAAGCAGGCAATTACACAGGCAGAATAGTAGCTCAGCCAAGCACTTAAAACTCTGCAAACAGCAGTGCTGGATGTTTCTCTCAAGAGACACTGCAAGACAGGAGTAAGCTATTAGAAGTGAAAACTGAAAAAGCTGAACTCAGAGCAGAAATGCTAGGGGCTGCCATAGCTGTCATAAGGAGACATTGGCTACTTGCTGAGGATGGTGACAATGCAAATTGTGCCAGACAACCCACAGTGAGGAGACAGAGAAGAGTGTACAGGCCCAGGGTCACCTACCACGGGTTACATGAGCTGGAGATATTAGAGCGCTATAGAGTGGACAGAGACCTCCTGCAGCAAAGCAAATTGTCGAGCTGTGCAGGCCACGCCTCACACACAGAACCAACAGAGGGGAACCCATCCAAGTGGAAACCAAGGTATGTGTTGGCCTAAGAATACTAGCAACAGGTACCTTCCAGAGACCAACTGGTGATATGATGGGGATATCACAGGCATCAGCCTCCAGGGTACTGCACCAGTTCCTGGATGCCATGTCAGCGATCATGTATATTTCCCCAATGCCCGTGAGGTATTGGCCAGCAATATGCGTCTCTTCCAGCAAATAGCGGAATACCCTGAGGTAGTGGGTGCAATAGACTGCACGCGCATACGCATCAAAGCACCAGCCGGTGAGCAGGGTAGGGCCTACATTAACCACAAGGGCTTCCCTTCCATCAACTGACAGGTCATGTGTGATGCCCAGGGCATAATAATGAATGTGTGTGCTGGCTGCCCTGGGAGCTACCATGATTCCCATATCTGGCATTTGACGCAGCTGTACCAGACATTTGCCAATGGGGACATCCCACATGGACACCTAGTGGGGGATGCAGGTTATGCACTGGAGCTGTGGCTGATGACGCCCATCAGAAATGCACACACACCTGAACAGGAACTCTATAATGAGGCACACACACAAACACGTAATGTAATAGAGCGTGTGTTTGGGCTGCTCAAGTCACGGTTCCGGTGTCTGGACACATCTGGTGGAGCCTTGCAGTACTCACCAACTACATGTACCCAAATTGTCATGGTATGTGCTATGCTACATAATATGATCTTGTGAAAACAGCTGCAGCAGGACCAGCATAGGGCTGGGCCAAACAGCCCCCCACCATTGCCAAGGCCATCACAGGCAGAGAGTGACTCGGAGGAGGAACAACCTGAGCCTGCCCCAGTAGGCAGAAGGAGGCATGCCCAGTATGCCCTGGCCTTGGCAAAGAGGCAATGCATAGCACATACACTGGCTCAGTAGGAACCCTGGGAATGATACCCCTCTCTGACTCACTCATATAATAACAGGGATGCCTAAAATGACATAACCTGCTCTCAAACATGTACAGGGAGTATAGTATGTGCATCCGACAGAGACAGCCCTGCAGCACCACCTGAGGCATGAATGCCATGTGTTAAGCAATGTAACACCATGTAGTATATGCACACTTGATGACCCTGACTAACAGCCTACCCTCACCAAGCATGATGCCACAATATGACGATGAGATGATCAATTGCAATAATTGGCTGAAGTATTGCAGTTAGTCAAAGGGGATCCAATGTGTGCCAGCCTGGGATGACATGCTGAGCATGACATGATGCTCCACCTGCTAGGGGTGGCGTGCACCTATCAGTCCAGGCCTTATGGATACTGGCAAAGGCTGTTGTTACCCACAGTGTGCCCTGAATAGGTAAGGCTCAAAACACAAACCCACCTCCATAGGTATCACAAGGGATAAGAACCTAGATGTAATGCTACCCAATGCCAGAATTCTAAACAGCAAGATGCATGCAGTCTAAACTCCCCCAGTATGGATAATGTTGATATCTGTCCTGTAACAGAAAACTGGGTCAAGGCTCACAAAAGCACCCTAACACTACCAGGTTACACCTCATACTGTGCTGTACAGCCTCAAAACATGGAACAAGCTACAGAAGGAGGGTGACTAGCAATAATTGTCAAGGATAACCACACCCCCATGTTGGTACCACAACAAGAAGCAGCATGGACTAGCCATGGTCAAGTAACAGTGGCTAAAACTGCCTCCCAGTTTATAGCCTGCTACAGACTACCGTCCTAACACCAGGAACTGCACCTGGCCTATGTTGGAATACATGAATATATCAAGCCCTCCAAACCACATTATATTGGGTGACTGAAAATACCCAGACATAGACTGGGAGCATTATACTAGCTCCAACACTGTTGGACAAAAGTTCCTAGAATCCATAAACCAAAATGCCCAGGAACAACGTACCACTCCCACAAGAGGGGTAAGCATACTGGATGTGATAATCAGCAACATGGGTACTGGATGGCAAAATGAGAAGTGTATCCCTCACTGGTAAGACCAGACCATAGAGTAATCACACCGGATACACACATCCTGACCACAGCCCCTGGCCAGAAAACCACAGTGAAAAATATGTGTAAAGCAAAAGTTGCACTCTAAACTGATGTGGAATCCATTAAAGGCCTTGTGCAGGTGCAAAATATGGGCCACACCTCAGAACCTGTTATACAGGTATTCCATGAACACTGCCAGGAATGCTTGGATTATGCATTCCCAAATAAAACCAAGACACAATGCCATACATGCAGGCATCTGGCATGGTGGACTCCAGCCATTACCAAACCATGCAAGAGAATGAGGAAGCTACTACATGATAGAGCAAACATAAAAAGGAAAGTAATCACTGATCAGTAGTATGACAATAAAATATGTCCACACATACAATCCACTAAGGCCAGCTACAACAAGTTGAATCTGTGAATCTTGAGGCAATGTTACACCTGCCCGAAGTACACAGACAACCCTCAACTCCCACCAAGAAATACAAATATATGTGAGAGATGCAACCATGTATCCAAACTGGAGGCTGAGCTCCCTCAACTCAGTACTGTCAAAACTAGTCAGGAAGAGAAGGTAACCACCCACACCACAAACCCAGTCCCACATAGACCTATCACAACTGCAAACCAAAGACATAAACACAGAGAAACATTCCCGGAGGCCCTAATTACAAATGCACCACACCAACAGAGGACTCCAAAGCAGACACCCAAGCAACCACAACCTCCAAACATAGCACATGCAACACACAGTACACAAAGCTGGTGTGCCAAACAGTCACAGGCCAGAAGGAGAAACAACATGCCTGATACAGTTGTAATAGGTGTCTCCATAGTCAGACACACTGCTGTCCCACTCACCAGACTGAACAAGGGAAAGGGTACAGTAAGCTGCCTGTAGGCTGCTACAATACGCCACATAACACAAGCATGCAGGTCACCCCAAAGCAAGTAGAAATATGATGCAGTCATTGTCCATGCTGGCGTGAATGACCTGAGATGTACCTCCCCGGACTACATGAAAAGAGACATAGATGAGCTCTCCGATTATGTAGTCCAGGCCGGTATGACACTGACCATTTGCAGCATCCTACCCTCACCAAGAATGATGCCACAGTACAAACACAGAATGATCAGCTTTAACAAGTGGCACAATTACTGGTGTCATTCCAAGGGGATCCAGTGTCTGTCTGCTTGGGATGTCATGCTTGACAAGCCACGCTGCTGTTCCAGGGATGGCTTGCACCTGTTACCCCTGGGCGTCTGGATATTGGATAAGGCGTTTGCCACCTCCATAGAGCCTTTTGTAGGCAAGGCTGAAAAGACTAACCCACCACCCTAGAAAACATAAGTGGAAAGAAACATAAGGGTAATGCTGTCCAATGCCAGACATGTAAACCTCAATATGCATGCTCCCGAGGCCCTCCCCAGTATGGAGACCATTGATGTCCATGCAGTGACAGAAACCTGCAGCAAGCCTCCTGACAGCACACCAGCACTACCAGGTTATACCGCATATCATGTGTTATGGCCCCAAAACCTGGACCAAAACATAAAAGGAGGGGGAGTATCCATATTCAGCACAGACACCCATACGTTCAGGTAACTGACAATGCATGAAGCATCGGAGACCACCCATGTGCAACTAACCGTAGGCAAAACTGCTGTACAGTCTGTAGCATGCTACAGACCACACTCTCATACACAGGAATCCCACCCAGCCATCCTGAAGACACTGGACAGTATGAATGTCTCACCAAATACCAAACAAGGTACTCACAAATTACCACATAGGTGGTAAACCATTATGTATGGAAGGAGTAATCAGGGACCTAGGGACACAAGTGGATAGTAACCTGTTATGTGACACTCACATTGCCAACGTGGCTAGGAAAACTGTCTATATTGGACACCGTATCATGAAAGGATTCACATCTACGTCAACAGAGGTCATTGTGCCCCTATACTGTTCTCTTATCAGACCCATAATCTAGTACAATGCCTCATTTGGGATGTACCTTACCTGACACCTGCAGCAGTTAGAAAGACCTCAAAGGTACCTCACCAAGAGGATAAAGGGTCTCAAATATATGTCATATGCTGCCTGGCTGTAGACACCCCAGCTGAATGCAGTCACATACTGCCTACACAGAGGCATTGTATGCCTGTTGTACAGGGCCATGTCCAACACAGGAGTAATGGACATGCTCCACCCCAGAAAATTAAATTATATCAGCACACAGTACTGTTAACAACATGATACTATTACTACACGTCTATGTAGTCACCCTGTGCATCAGCAACATGTTAACCTGTACCTGCACTGATGTTACAGATTGCAGGAGGTGGCACAGTTTTGTCATATGCACAGGGTGTGAACTTAGTATGCCTGAGTCTGCCACCGATACCACCAATTGACATGTATGTGTATGTGTGTTGGTGAGGGACAGCAGTACAAGGTGGGGCAATATTGATGCATTGTGTGCATGTATGCGGTAGCCCTAGGTGTTGTCAATTCGCATGTGTGTATGGATGCACACAGTTCCACCTCATGGCTGCCATATACTGGTGTTCGTGGACAGCCACAGACTGTACCTGCCAGGTCATACAAATCAGTGTCTCTGGCCATGGACACAGTACCTGTGCCTTGCAGGGGTGCTATGGACCGTATCCGGTACCAATCCAGACTGGGTACTGTCATCAGAAGCAGGTGTTCATTGACACAGATCCCTGTTGGGCCTGTCCAGAGCCACGTGCACGTGGTCTCCTGGGGCGGTCTGATGACAGCACAGACCCAGCATTGCTGGGGCTGCTGCTGGCACTATGGGGGCGGCCACGGCCCTGTTGTAGTCTGCGACGACTGCCAGCTGCTGCTGTTGCTGGCATACGCCCATGTTGACGCCTCAACCGTCCACCATCGCCCTGGCTCATGGACATGTAGTTGTGGAACCGATCTAATATGTCCCCACAACGTCTGTCTATGACATCTGTGAAATTACGGATGGCAGCCGCAATGTCACGCATTCTGTCAGTCATGGCTGTGTGACATGCTTTCAGGTCCCTCAGACCCTGTCTGGTGTACCGTTCCATACGTGACTGTGCCTGCATGACAGCCCAAAACATAGCTGAGGTTGTAAGACCTCTGTGGGCACGTCTGACAGGGGCAGTACGCCCACGGATGCTCCCACGAGAACCCCTGGACATCTGTCTGTGTGGTACCATCTCAGGGCCATGCCCATGGCTGCTGTGTGGGGAAGCATGTGCCACAGATACCACATTACCCTGGTCAATGCCCACTGTATCCTGTCCATCACCTAGGGACATTGGTGACAAAGGGTGTATTGGCAGGATAACTGTGCACATTGATGGGGTTGACAGCTGTGTACTGTCAATTGGCTGACCAATGACAGACCCTGGCATACCTTCCTGTGCCATTACACAGATGTCATCATCATTATCCGTACCCGTGGCACCTGATTCAGGTTCCCTGCTGCCTGACACCAGAGCAGCACCAGAACCTGTGGGAGGGAAACAGGAAACACAGTTTACAATGTCTACACAATGTTACCAGTGATGCACACATGCACACATGTACACGTGCACACATGCACACAGTTGCACACTTGCACACTACTCAGTATGCGAGATATCAACACACAGACACAGACACACCTGCATGCATACACAGAGCACTACTCAGTGAGCCTAATATTACTATTACTATCAAGACTATTAAAGGTATTAATACACACTCACCAGCATGGATAGGCTGCATTGCTGTTATACTGGAGGGACCTGCAGAAGTGAGGAAATTAATGTCAGTGGGCATAACTGTGCCATTGTTACTGAGTATGATACAGGTCAGTAGTACAACAGTCGCCTTTCACAGGTCAGCTGCTGATATTGAGAATACCACACTTGCACATTAAATACTATGATGACAGCTACAAACCAATGACACACCTCACACATGCATTAACTACTAGTGTACACAACAGTCAACTATAAATATGGCATATTACCTGCACGCTCATAGTCTTGCTGCTGTGTGGCTCCGGCCTCCATCATAATGCAGGTCTGCTGCTGTTGTTGTTGGCAGGCTGGAGCCACAACACTTATGAGTAGTCTCTCCAGTCTGGTGAGTGGGGGGTGTGTAGCCACCCCACCACCTGTGGCAACCTGTTGCCTGTGGATATCCGACGCACGCTGATGGACATTTCTGATTAAATCACTGCAATGATGTCGTACCTGCTCATATGTCCTATTATGCGTGCCTGTGTCATTTACCCGACGGACCAGGTCTTGCCACAGTGCAGCCCTCTCCTGCTGATTCTGGCTGGTGCAGGAAAACGTATTGCATAATCCCACACCAGGCTCTGGTGTATCTCCTCATCCTCAGCTGCAGAGTACGCTGGATTGCGCTGGTGAGCCATGTTCCTGAAAAAGGAAATAACATGATATCAGCAAAATATGTCAGCAGAATTTGGCACACATACTACACATGCTACTCGACTGTTGTGATACAACATATCTCACATATATAGATTCTGTCTGTCTATTGGTGGATACACATGTAAATGGCCAGGTATCAGTGCTCAGCCAACAACTGTGCAACAGTACCTGGCACACTCCATACGACATACTACCAAACCCCAGCAGTCAGAACACTGATTCAGGTCCAAAGCACCTCCTCACTTTGGGGGTTTGTATCGAGGTACTGTATGGGGTACATCATCAACTACTGTGAGCTGACCACAAACTAATTGCCCTGGATATACATATCCCACCTTCACCACCAGCACAAACGACTACAGTGAATAACATTTCAAATGCAAACTTTACACTTCGTAACACTGACATGGTATCCTTTAAGCCCACTGGGCCAGTGGAAGACACAACCCACAATGCTGACCCCTTCACAAATGATTTCTACAGACATCTCTGAGAATGCATGGATCATGCAATCCCATATAAGACCAAGACACTCTCCACAAAGGGAAAGCATCCTGTCTGGTGGACCCCAGCCATAGACAGATTGTATAACAAAATATG